>NW_011645788.1:111965-113366 GCF_000223845.1 Gregarina niphandrodes | reverse complement strand
TGATGCAATGACTTCGGACAAGTTCGACGAGGCGACTCCAGTTTTAAGGACAACCCATATTAACTCCACGGTATAGAACATCTTCGACACCGATGATCTGAAAAGAAGAAGTCCGGATCGGCGCTATTGAGACTGTGCTCTAGCGCCTGCACCATAGTCTTTCGCGTGGTATGTCGTCTCCTTCCCGCGCATAGCGCCAAGCCGTTGACATCGCAGGATTGTCCACGGCCTGAAAACGATTCCACTGCGGACCATGCATGGTTGGGCAATATCTGATTGTAAAATTCCTTCTGAGATGGATGCCACCCACACTCGCAATACAGACGAAAGCGAGATGTGCTTAGTGGGTCGGGGAACTTTGCAGAAAGAGACCAAAAAGAATAACAGGCCATGTTAAATGCAACATAGCCAACCATTACGGGTCAAAGAAGGGTGTGGTGGCATTCATTGATATGTAGTGTGGGCAGGTGGCATGGGTGCACATTTTGGCGAAGGCAGTTTTTCGAGGAGAGTAAGTGTCCGATGGATGAGTTATCCTTGATATGTATTTGTTGTATCACCTTTGCATGGTTCACGATCATCATAATTTTATCCTTCGCGCAAGACGAAGACCAAACCTTTCCAAGTACCAGGCCCTTCCCTGAACGTGCATGTACCAGGACATGTCTTCGTCCCGACACCCATGTACCAGGACACCCGTGTGTGCAGGCGCTTACACGTGCCGAGCCCAGCACACGTGGCCAGAACTTTGTTGATATTCTATTTTGTAGTGGAATGTATTACGACGTGGCTGAAGGTTTGCTTGTCTGAGACATTTGGTTCTCAACATGTTCACCATGTGAGGATCGTGGGACCGCGGTTTTGCGGTAAATCTTCGCTCGCCAGACGGTTTGTGACTCACGCGGTCCTCAACGAGGATCCAGGAACAACTGAGGGTACTGAAGTCTCCGTGGCCAATCTTGGACCAGACTTGTTCGTATTATATGACTCCGATAACAATTTCGATACGGAATACAACAACGTTAAGAGGCTGAATCCTTCAAGCAAGCATATTACTCTGAAACCCCCAGACGCTCTTGTCTTTGTTATTGACGGGACAGACGTGGGACGACTGCCCCTCAGTAATTCCCTAACACCCTAACACCCTAACACCCTAACACCCTAACTCCCTAACTCCCTAACTCCCTTTATTTAGCTTTCAAGATACTCCGAGAAGTTGCGGATCATTATTACAAAATTGACACTTTACTCATACTTGTAAACAAGTCAGGTGAGAACAATTTTAGTACAGCTGGGTTAAGGACCATGCCGTCACTTGCTCGATGGATGTCTCCAAAGCGTCAGGATTTAAATGAAGGAGACAGCCCAGTGATATCACCAGCTGCGAGGGGTAAGTATCAT
>NW_011645788.1:111184-111873 GCF_000223845.1 Gregarina niphandrodes | reverse complement strand
AACTCCCTAACTCCCTAACTCCCTAACACCCTACTCCCTATCTCCCTTTATTTAGCTTTCAAGATACTCCGAGAAGTTGCGGATCATTATTACAAAATTGACACTTTACTCATACTTGTAAACAAGTCAGGTGAGAACAATTTTAGTACAGCTGGGTTAAGGACCATGCCGTCACTTGCTCGATGGATGTCTCCAAAGCGTCAGGATTTAAATGAAGGAGACAGCCCAGTGATATCACCAGCTGCGAGGGGTAAGTATCATCATAAATATGGTTCACATAACACTCTCGGATCACATGCCGTATCACAAACCGTTATCGAGGATAATACCGCCCAAGTTGATGGGAAAGGAGTTCGTAATTCCGTCGTTTTCGCAGAGTGTTTAGAAAGCCCCCTGCTCAGAACCAAGGATTCTCCACTTGGAGATGGAGGATCCCATCAACCATCCACCAATACCGGAGATAAGTGCGTCACCCTACAGCAGGTCGCGAAATTGATGACGCACCCCACACTACTCCAAAAGGAATGGAAGGCTTTCTACTGCAGCGCGAAAACCGGCAAAGGCATTGACGAAGCTTTTCAGTGGTTAGCCACCACTCTGAGTTTTTCGTCCTAGATTCATTGGCTCTACCTTATTGAAGGGCGCTCCCCTTACTGGCCCTCCTCCCCGTTACTGGCGTTCCCCCCCCC
>NW_011645788.1:102961-111164 GCF_000223845.1 Gregarina niphandrodes | reverse complement strand
CCCCTTGCTGGCGTTCCCCCCCTTGCTGGTGTCCCGTCCTCCTTACTGGCATGCTCCCTACTGGTGTCCTCCTCAATAGTCACTGGTCATCCTACATCCTGCTTAGTGGTCCTAAGACACTAGCGGTCCAGAATCCTTATTGATATGTTTTCCCCTTTCCTCCTGCTGACTACTCTACCTACTACTACTGACTGGTCTGCCTACTACTGCTGACTGGTCTGCCTACTACTGACTAGTTTACCTACTACTACTGACTGGTCTGCGGCCTCCTGGTCCCGTTAGTGGATTCCACGTTGTTGGTCGCGTGCTGGCTAGAGGTGCATCGTGCGATGGCTTGGTTAACTGGATTCTGGACCGCTAGTGTCTTAGTATCAGGTTTGGAGTGGGGTACGAACAAGGTGAGTGAGGCTAAGTAACCATACGGCGTACGGCCTGTAGGCAACGAGTCTGAGTGGTCTTGGTCCTGAGAGTGAAACAAGCGTGGCTGGATGGCGAGTGGGCCAGCGCCGTACGAATGGGGATGACTACGAGATGTTTACAATTGAGCAATTGACAACAGGAGCGTTATTATCAAGTGAGGTGGTACCGGAGAGGACGGATGAGTTGTTATCGAAGGAATTGAAGGATGCGTTGATGGTGGGCTTGGGTCAGAGAGTTCGCGGAGCGGAAAAATCTAAATGGCACACGCAGATATCGGTTCCCGATTTTCGATTGGAAGGTTTCAACGCGTTTGGACTTTCGTTCATTGAAGCGCAAAGAAGTGAGGGTAAGTTTTCTGTTAAGGTAACTAAGGACAACAGTTACTACGATTGGTATTCTGATGAAGAGGACGAAGACGACGACGATGAAGACTACCAGGTGTCCATTAGCCAACAAGGTATTCAGAGCTCATCTGTCAACGTGCCTAAGGTTCGTTCGATGTATGGAGACGACGAGACTACTCCAACCGGGGTTGCAACGCTGGTTAAGGATTTGGCTGCCAGTATAAATGCCCTTGATCCCGCGTATAGACAGGCAATTGCAGACTTCGTCGACTCGCAAAGGAGCATTGCCAGCAGTAGAGAAGGGAAGCGACGTTTCTGGTATAAGAAACTCAGCTCACCCACCCCTAGTATATACGAATTCAGAAGAGATTGGGTATGTGGCCAAGCTGAAGTACAACACATCCCCCTCGTCACGCAAAACCAGAATCAGGGCTTGAGGAGGACGGATAAAAGGTACAACTTCAGATTGCCCATCTTGTTTGCGCGCGTACATATTGTCAACCCCGATATTGAGAAAAAACTCCTAGGACAAAAGATGCACGGCGTCTTTGGCCAGTTGGACCTTGTCGTTGGTCACAGTCAATGGGTTCCTATTACTATCGAATCGGATAAATTATCTATCATTGGAATAGATCGCGCCGGAGGGGGAGCAGCGACCCCGGGAGGAGCAGCGACCCCGGGAGGAGCAGCTGCCCCGGGAGCAATAGACCGACCCGGAGCTGGCACCGGATTTGACCAGAAATACATTCAAGAACGGCTGGCCACTGCTTCACCCTCCATCGGACGTCTAGGGTGTTCTCAGGCGCATATAATCAGCCGGGACGGCTATCAAAATATGTGTGCACACACTGGAAACGCGCTAAATCGGCATTATCGGACCAGTATTTCCCCCAGCGACGCCTTTGCGCTTAAGTGCGTTGGGCTTTATCCTGACAAAACCATCGTCGTTAGCACCAGGCACCGGGACGTTATTTCCGGAACAACAAGCGGCATGCAGACAGAGACTCTTGTTGTAGCCAACATTTGCCAACAAGGGCAGTGGACTGAGGATATTGTTCTTGATCCGTCGAAGGCGGCTGAGGTGCAGAAGACCTGCGCGTCAAACGTATACAAGGAAGTTGCGTACGATACCTTCGCCAAAATGGTTGATGCCGCTACGTATCAGCGCTACATAATCAAGCCGGCTCCGCCATCAAGCAGACTGCCTCTTCCGCCCCAGCTTATTCCGCGCCCTGTCGTCAACCGCCAGCCATCTTCGACCCAGCTCATTTCGCCGCAGGTCCTTGCTACCAACCGCATGGGTTTCGCAGGCCACCGACCGCAGCAACAGATCATGCCGCAGCAACAGATCCTGCCAGTGACGCCCGTCCGAATAGCGTCCATACCGCATAACATACGACCGGCTTATCCTATCAAAGTCCTCACGTAGCGAGTCGCGCGTCCTCAAATGGCGAGCCTCTTGCTCCAAGGCGTTCCCTCGATAAAGATGTTCTCTAGATAAAGGCGTCCCCCCGATTAGGTGTCCCCCCGATTAGAGTGTCGCCCCGATTAGGCGTCATATCTTCATACAGGAATTATGTCTTCGTAGAGCCTTCCTAAAGGCACAACGAGCAGCCTACCACAAGTGAGGGTTAGGAGGCTCGTAGCTTCGCTTCCCGCCCAGCCCTCGGTTTCTACTCCGTTCCGATGGTCGGTTGTACTCAGGCGCCCGGTCTTGTCCCGTCCGCTTGGAGACTTTTCGTGTCGCTGCTTCGCGCTCCAGGTCTCGGCTTTTGTTCTCGCCACGGCGTCCTTGACTGATTCCTCTGTCATATCGGCTTGCGCGATCCTGTAAATTTCGGTCTGATTGACTGCCTGATTCAGCGCGATCAGGAATTCGATCTGTCATTTCCTTTTCGGGTACTCGGTCAACCGCTCGATCCGGTAATCGATCAGGTAGTCGATCAATCGTTCGGTCCGGTAGTCCACCTATCGTTCGGTCGGGTAGTCGGTCAACCGTTCGGTCAGCCACCCGCTCTACACCGCCCTTTTCTGCTATCCGTTCGGAGCCTCTTGGCCGCTCTGAAGACTGAGCAGGTACCGTTCGGCTATTTCGGGGGACATCAGGAGGTGCTACCTTATCCGGCACGGCCTTCTCTGGCTTGCCTGGTTGGTTACCGGATTCGTTCGCCGCTCGTTCCGTGGGGCCTTGGCGGTCCTTGGGATGATCCGGCGTCAGCGGACTGGGTCGGACATGTCTCACGTCGGCTGCATTCAGCAGCGGCGCTTGACGATCCAGACTTTTGACACTCCCTCGCGGTGGGTAGTCCGGCCCACCCTGACCGTCGCGCATCAACCGACTTCGCTCATCGACCAACCGACTTCGCTCATCAGCCATCCGTCTGCCCTGCTGAGACTGGAAGATTCCCACTATCGCCGGAGGAGGATCTCGGTTCACACCGGCATCGCGGAGACCGACATCCCGAAGACCGACTTCACGACTGGAAGCGAGAGGTTCATACTCACGACTGTCTTTAGGTCGCAAAACGCGGCCGGCATCGGCCCCGTCGAGCGGATGACTGGGCTGTATCAGTGCATCCGAATGCATTCGGCCCTCGAACTGTACGCGACCCTCGAACGGTGCGCGACTCTCGAATTGTGCACGGTGGTGGTCAGGGAGGGTGGGAGGCGGCACAACGAGGGGCGGCGCGTCAAGGCTTCGTGACATAGTTGCATCGTACCGTTGCTTGTGAGACCTTCGATCTCGATCGCGCTCCTCCGCAACTGACCGACCGCCCAGAGCGTCCCGACTCTGTAAAGTCTCCCGACTCTGTAAAGTCTCGCGACTTTGGAGAGTTTCGCGACTTGGTTCACGGTCTCGACTCTGCGTCTTACCAGCAGTATCCTTAGGATAGTTTCCACCTTTGCTTAGGTCCCTCACGCGGCTATCGTCATTGGTAGCCGGGTCAGTCCGGGACACGCGGGGGATCGACCTCAAGGGTGACCCTGGACGTTTCCGTTGGTCAGTCGCGCCGGATTGCCGAGGCTGCTCCGATGACGGTGGTTTTGGTATAGTCACCGTCTTCACGGCCGGCACAAGACGTCCCCCACGGCCGCCGTCCGATCTCTCGGCTTTGTGTCGCGGGTCGCCGGATCGGTCTTTGATCTCACCTCGATCTTTAGTATCACCTCGGTCCTTAGTATCTCCTCGATCTTTAGTCTCACCTCGCTCTTTGGCCTCACCCCGGCCTTTAGTCTCAATCCGACCTTTAGTAGTCTCACCTCGCTCTTTGGCCTCAGCGCGATCCCTGAGCTCGCCTCGATCTCTGAGTTCGCCCCGGCCGTGGCCGTCGGCGCGGTTTTCAGAAGTGTTGTTGCGTGTGATAACGTCTTGGGCTCCAGCAGACTCGGTTCGGGTTTCCCCGGCCGCTGATTTGCCCCTTTGATGTTTCTGGGGCGAGGGAAGCCGGGTGTTCGTCTGCAGTTGGGGCGTCGCCAGCTGGGAAGGCCGTGATTGGTTGCTGCCCCCGTCGGAAAGACAAGCGCTCGAATTTATCCGTGAACCCGGTCGTCCTTTACCACCGCTCCGGAGCCCACGTTTCCGCGTCTCCTTCTCGGCTTCCTCCTCAGGCACGCGCCGGCCCCGCAGCTGCAGACATCGAAACCAGACATACGCCACGAAAGAGTCAACATCCTCGCCAGAACACGGATCACCAGGCCGCGGATCATCAGGCCGCGGATCATCAGGCCGCGGATCACCAGGCCGCTCGCTTTCTGGAACGGCAGGGTCACCCGCCCCTACTGGTTCGGCCGCCTGTGCTCCAGACAGCGGCTTGGCAGATGTTTTGTCAAGACGCACGGGTCCGGGGCGCTCCAGCTCTCCCCCGCGCGGGACCTCGTCTTGAGGAGCCTCTCCCTCTTCCGGTTCCGACCTTCGGTTGCTGGTTTTGTGGCTCGTCTCCGTGTCGGTCAAGACGTCGGGGGTTGCGCCATCGGCCATGACCGCATCGGCCATCGCCGCGTCGGTTACGGCATCATCTGCCATGGCGGCGTCCAGAATAGCGCCGTCGGCCATCCCTGCGTCACCCGCGGTTCCCTCGCCCGCGGTTCCGTCACCCAGGATTCCCTCACCCGTAATTCCGTCGCCGACGGTTCCGCCGGTCATCGCGGCGTCGGTGACAAACACCTCGGTTCCGTCGGCCATGGCGTCATCGACGACAGCGGGTGGGCGGATCTCGATCTCTCTTTTGAGCCAGGCGCGGCCGGGTACGAGCCTGCGTTTGAGCGCCTTGGCGAGCGAGGATACCTCGCGGTTCTCGCCCTGTGTGCGCTGAACGCAGTCAATGAACTCGTGGACCTCATTACAGCCCTGTCTGGAGATCGGAATGCAAGCGCAGACTTGATTGAGGAAGCGCAGGAACCGACGAGCGACGAGCCACGCGGAATTTTGCGTCGGCATAAAGGCGCGTTGCATCGACTTTATTACCACCGACTCGATTACAAGAAAGAGGCGCGTCAAGTCGTCCAGATGCAGACTCGGTTCTGTTCCGGCGACCGTGCCGCCCGGTCGCGCGAGATTCTTGAGGGCGGCAAGCCAGTACGAGCAGAGCAGACTGACGGAGTCGGCCTCGATGTCGGTACAGCCGAGCAGGAAGGGCACGGCACTCACCACGAGACAGAGTGTGGCCGGTATGGCATGGAATACACCCGCCTCCACCATCAGACTCAGCCAACGACAACAGTACAACGCCTCCACCGTCTCCCACGAGGCACGCGGAAGGATCCACCGACCTACCACCGCCATCAGCACTGGGATCTGGCGCACGTCCGCCACCAGGTCCGAGGTCCCTTTCCCGAAGGCGGGAGAGGACTCGGCGTCCAGACGGTCGAATGCAACCCACCCACCTGCTTCCTGCTTAAACCACTCGGTAACCTGTGCTGTAGCCCGGCGCTTGCTTTCGTGCTCTTTACGAAGCGCATCGCGCACCTCGCGCGGCCGCTTATGTCGCTCTTCCGCACTCTTCAGCAGCTCGGAGTACGCCTCTTCCGGGTGCCCCACATCCCCCGCCGTGAGCATCCAGAAAGCCAGCAAACCTTCCACATTCACCGCCGGACAGCCAGTCAGCCTCTCCGCAAAGCGTGTAAACCGGGTCTGGTCTTCGGCAGAGCTTCGTGAAAACCAGACCATCTTCGGCACCACCGACGGGCAAGTCGATGGGCAGGACTCCACCGCCATGTCTTCAGGCTTCGCCTCTCTGCCACGACCGCTGCCCAAACGGTCATCGCCCCCCATATAGTCAGGGTCTTTTCCACATTGAACACCGTCCCTATCTTGACCACCGTCCCTACCCTGAGCGCTTCCCTTGTCTTGGGCGTTATCCTTGTCTTCGGAACCGTCTTTGTCTTGAGTGCCGTCTCGGTCTTGCGCGCTGTCTCTGTCAGGAAGTCGGTCCCTGGCGTCATCGGCGCTGTCCAGATCATCTTGGGCAGAAGAACGGCCGTCCAGGGACCGGCCATCGTTCGACCTATTTCCGTCGCCAGACGGTCCTTCGCGGGCCGGGCCTTCGGCCGAGACATTAGCCCCAGGGCGTCTGGGCACTTCGCTGGCGGATATACCTTGTTCGGCGAGAGTGAGTTTTTCTTCGCTATCTATCCCACGGGTCTCGATCTTGTGATTATCAGTTTTGTGATTATCAGTCCTATGATTCTCAATTCTACGGTCATGAATCTTGTGGATGTCAGCTACGACGGGTTGAGTGATGTAGGTGAGGCAAGGCGGTGAAGCCCATCGAATGAGTAGCCAGGCAATGTTGGCGGGTAGCACGTTGAAGAGTTCTTCCCAGATGGTAGCCGGGACAATGCGATATGCCCTGGATGGTGGAGTTGTAACCTTGTCGGTCTTGGAGACGACGATGTGCGATGATATGACAAAGTCCAGTAAGTGATACAATGCCGAATGTAACTCATCGCTCAATTCCAAGACACGTGCTAACGATAATTCCGCGTTGTATGTGACCGCCAGATCCATCTTGGCCAGACCGAGCACCAGTGCACGAAATACATTTGTATCTAACAACGTATCGCGCAGGTTGTTCTTGCACTGACGGGCACCGGGCCTCGACTCTTCCGCACGAATCTCCTCATCCGTTAAGACCAACGAACGTAACAATGGACCCCCGAAACAACATTCAATTTGGGATGCAGACATTTCCATGATGCGCCGTTCTCCGCAACCTCCCAGCCATTCCAGCAAATCGGAAATGAACACGTGGTCAAACAACCCTAATCTTACCCCGCCGAAACCCGATGGGCCTTTGTCAAGGCTTCCCGGTCCGGTAAGGCTGACCAGTTGGTTTCCATTACCCAGTTGGGCGAGGGTCTCACGGGTGCAGCAGACGTTGAGCATATCTCCAGCAACACTGACAAGGAATGCCCTGGGTGAGACCCAGCTGAACTTCCTCAAGAACTTTGCCGTGAAAAGTGAGAGATTCTTGACTTTGCGGGGCACAGCAATGTCTCGATTAGACTGTTGTGATGTAGTCAGTGATTGATGTTTTTCAATCAATAAGTAGACCATCACTTCGCAGCCAAGGCGTGTGAGAACACGTAGGTAGTCCAGAGCGGTGGCGAGCCACATGGGGTCGAACAGTTGTACGTTGTGGAGAAGGCAGTCGAATGTTTCGAAGGGGTTATTCATGGCTGACCGGCATAGGGCGGAGGAAATGGCTCGATCGTTCCGGTCCCAAGTCCTTTCGCCGCTTTTAGTGGTGTGGTTCTTATCTGCAGCACTGCTCTTGTCCCCTAAGCTACTTTTATCTGCCACGTTGCTCTTATCTCCGACATGGCTTTTGTCTCCGGTTCGGTCAGGCGCGCTCGAGGAGGCAGCTGTGATTTTTTTGAGCGATTTGTTCACTCTAGCCTTATCTTGTGCGCAGAGGTATTTAATCTCAGGCTCTTGCATTTTGAACAAGTGGAATCGGGCAAATACTCTGTACAACTGCTCCTGGTCCCATCCGATACACATGTTCCAAATGATGTCACTCATTACATGACTACTGGAATCATCCACTCGCGCAAATGGCAAAGGTATAGCCGATGTTGCAGGCGGATTGGGCACCTCACTAGGTGTCGGTAATAATAACAGTGCAGTCATCACACCATCCACCATCAACTCTAACGCCACTGGATTTGTCGCACCATGTTCCTCCACGAAATGACGCAAATCATCGCACACTTTCTGCATCACTTCACTGCTTGCCGAAGTCCATCCTAATAAAACTCGATAACATCGCAAAGTCGCACTCAATCCGCCGGCCCCTTCAGGTTCTGATACTGAAACCACAGCCGCGGTGTCCGGAACAGGACCGGTGTCCGGAACCGGATCGGAGTCCCCAGGTATAAACCAACCGCTTCCGCTGGCGTAGCCAACCACTGCAGGTGAGTTCAGGATGTCGTTCGCG
>NW_011645788.1:87364-102710 GCF_000223845.1 Gregarina niphandrodes | reverse complement strand
CCCCAGGTATAAACCAACCGCTTCCGCTGGCGTAGCCAACCACTGCAGGTGAGTTCAGGATGTCGTTCGCGTAATGGATTACGTTCCCAAATGCCTTCCGAACAATCCGACTCAAGTGGAACGGAAATTTCAAACGCACCATACGATCAATTAACTGCGTAGCCGACCGCTCCATATTCATCTCGGCACAGGCCGCCAACAATTCCAAACGCGGACACACACAGTGCATTAATACATCTACTCAGAACAATGTCCCAGAACTCCCAACCAACATAGTGCACACGTGTGTGAGCACACATGTGTGTGAGTACACATGTGTGTGAGTACACATGTGTGTGAGCACACTCGTTTGCTGCTTACCCATTGAATCGCGTTTCGGTATTTCCGGAAAGTACTTTGTGAGCTGCGCCTTGTACCATTCCTCGGATTCCGGGTCATAGTCGCACTGTTCGATCAGGCCTATGTAGGCGCTCTTCGCCTTAGTATTCTGTACATCTACCAAGAACGTCATTGTAACGCAGCCGGCCGCTGGGACAACGCATTAGGGCAGGTTTACATCGTGTGGGGATCACGGTTAGGGGGTGGACGCTTACTGACTGCGTGGAGACTGGCCACGAGTTCCATGACGTAGTCTCCGGGCGGTAGTATCTCCCAGACTTCGTCTAGTGATAGGACGTCCCACTCGATGAGGAGGGCGCCGAGGATGCCGAGGCCGTAGCCGGTGACGAGTTGGTCGGGCACGAATGTTTGCATGGAGAACCTAAATGCTTCGGTGACCGGTTCGCCACGGTTGCTTCGGAAGGGAACAGCAGCGGCGCCCTTGACTAAGGCGGTCTGGATGGGGTCGTCGACGTAAATCTCGACGGTCGCGCTCCCGGCCGCCGCACTCCCGGTCGCCGCACTCCCGGTCGCCGCACTCCCGGCCGCTGCAGTCCCGGTCGCGGCACTCCCGGCCGCCGCATTCCCGTTCGCCGCATTCCCCGCTCCATTTCCTGCTGCCGCATTACCGGCCGCATTCCCCGCTCCATTCCCGACCGCGTTGTTGCCGGTCGTGGGAAAGCCGAGCCCGGTTTTGGCGGTGTGTGTGAGAAGGAGCGCGTTACGGTAGCAGGTGGCTAGGCGTCGATATTCGCGGGCGAGGGCGTAAGGTCCGAAGAAGCGGAGTGCGAGGGCCAGGACGGCGACGGCGTAGACGTTGATGCTGCCTTGAACGGAGGCCTTGGCGGTGCCGTCCTCGACCACGGTTGCGGGCACGGTGGCAGCTTCACGTCGTTCCCGACTTGCGGCGGCTATGACTCTATAATAGACAAGTAGTTGGCACTTAGGTGCTTACGTACCGTAGGACATGTCGCAAGGCGAAAGTCGGGTCCATCTGTCCCCGGGTTAGAGCGTGTGTCCACACACTCTCCAGCCCCAGCAACACTGCGTTACTCCCGGCCATGGTCTTGTCCCGCGAGTTATCATCTTCTTGTTGGGGGCCCTCTGCTTGTTGGGGTTCTTTGCCGTCTGCTTGTTGGGGTTCTTTGCCGTCTGCTTGTTGGGGTTCTTTGCCGTCTGCTTGTTGGGGTATTTTGCCGTCTGCTTGATCGAGGCATCGGCGGCATGATGGGGGTGCGAGTTGTAGGACCTGTGCCCAAGTGAGTGGCTGGTCCCAGGGCCCGATGGCACACATGCGGGTGGCTGCGCACAGAAGACTCCACCAGTAGAAAGTATCTTTGACGTTGGCCATGCTCGCGATTGTGAACTTGAGCTTTGTGCGTGTGCGTATCGCGAGTCGGTCGAGCGGTGGGAATGGTGCTTCAACCAAATCATGTTCCCGAGGGAACAGAGGCGGACGAGGCCGCATCTGTATACCTCGTTGGAATTGGCGGAAGGCGGGCACGTCCGAAAAGGCGACCAGGTGTGTAAGTGAGAGCCAACCGAAGGGAGTACAACCCACAACCGGTCGTAACTCTCCGGCCACACGCGTTTGTACCCGCAATTCGCCTTGCTTCGCCTCACGCCATGCCTTCCCTGATGCCTCCTTCAGACTCAATAACGAGAACCGCCCGTCCAACAACGGCGATGGCCAGCTCGAAACCCGTTGTACGACCAACGCCAACAGCTGCGTCACAGCCGTAGACAGCCGCGTCGATCCGCCTAGCTCCTCGGCCTTTACACCGACCGACCTCCGGCTTGATTCAACAAACAACGTTTGTTCCAGCTGGTGGTGGTGGTCCATTTCGTGGTGGTCCACATCGTGGTGGTGGTGACGGTCGTCATCAAGACGGTCGTCATCAAGACGGTCGTCATCGTGGTGGTGGTCGTCCTGATGATGGTGGTGATCCGCGTCGTGGTGATGGTCTAAAGTCGTCGTACTCAACGCCTTCACCAGGACCGAAGCCGACTGCACCACGAAGGAAAGAGAGGTCACATAGATGTGTGCTAAACGGTCACTCAGACTCACGTACCGCTGAATCGATTGCAACAATGACGTCTGCCGTACTTGTGTCGCATACACCCGACATATAGCCGCACACATCAACAAGTCGTCATCTATCAAGGCTTCAAAACCTACTGGCAATGCACCCAAATACACCAAGAAACCAGATATAAACACACGACTCAATTCCAGACTCTGTTCCCGTAATATCCCCATATTCAACGAACCCATCTGTTCATCTAAATAAATACAAACCATTCAGTGTAACTGGTGGTATATCCCACAGCCAGAGTGAGTTATATGCCGATGGGAGTAGTTACTTTTTGAGGTTGATACGATGTCAACGATATAGTTCATTAATAGTTTGTGGAGCAGCTTTCGCCTTGCGGTCACCCACTTCTCTGTGCTGTCTGCATCGTCAGGAAATTCGCAGAGCTCCGGAGGTGACCGTAATCCCATGAGTCGAAGAAACTTGTTCATATTCATTGAGAGGGGGAACATTTGATCCAGGCTGTGGTGGTCGAAGGCCAACGCCACTTGATTCAGCAAACGCGACGTGGAATCTGCAAACATATTACATGTAGAAAGTGTGTGCAAAGTGTGTGTCTTACTCCCGGCATTCTCTTGTGGTGGGGTGTTCACAGACCTCGTGCGTTTGTTCCCCGAGGACATTATATTAAATATGCCGGATGATGACGATGAGGACGAGATTGTCATCATCGAAGCAGAAAACGATGAACCCGTAAGTTCAGTACCAAAATCGCTCCTGTCGCGTGTGCCTTACTTCCATGACCGGTTCATGAAGGGTTGGTTGCTCAGTTCATAAAGGGGTGTTAAGTTCCTGACGGGCTCCTGAAGTCATTGCGGGTATGGTAGGCTGAGCTAGTCGAGGATAACACGGTCGTCAGTGAAAATTCAAGACTGTACGTCAATGCCGCTATTCGGTGGAGAAGGATCTTTCAACTGATTGAGAATATTCGAGTTAGTGAAGACGACGAGGACCGAGCAGTCGACCTTATTATGAGTCAAGTCGTTCATCGACGAGCTCTTGAACACTTGGAGACGCGAAAAGTTGTACACATGACCTACCCAGAAAGGGACAGAGAACTCTCTCAGAGCAGAGAACTCTCTCAGAGCAGAGAACTCTCTCAGAGCAGAGAACTCTCTCAGAGCAGAGAACTCTCTCAGAGCAGAGAACTCTCTCAGAGCAGAGCAGTCACCCAAGACCGGGAAGGGGGTCGCAGAGAAGCCGAAGCCGGTCAAGTGGAGACAAGTGCAGAGTCAAACAAACGCCAGTTTCAAATTCGGGTTTTGGAGACCGTTCCCGCAACAGATATCGACCGGTTGCAAGCGCCACGGAACGAAACTAGATTTGGGAAGAGCACTGTCAGCCCCGAGGGCTGTCCTGTGGAAGGAGACCAGACCCTCGTGAAAGACGGGTTGGCGAAGGACGGGTTGGCGAAGGACGGGTTGGCGAAGGACGGGTTGGTGAAGGACGGGTTGGCGACGGAAGGCCAGAAGCTCACCGCAGAAGACCCCAACCTGAATGGTGAAGGCCCGAACCTAGGTGGTGGAGACCCGAGCCTGAGTGACGGAACGACGAGTCCTCCGATTGTCGAGCAGTTTCCTGGACTGGATGTGCTGTACGCTCTGAGCGGGGGGGAGAGCGAGAGACTGGGTAGTCGTGGCTTTACCCACGGCACGACTTATGTCCCTTTGTCTCGACTAGATAAACAGCCCGCAGCCAGCGATAGCTCGGGCAGTGTAGCTACGCCGTTTTGGAACATGTCAGTGTGTTGTGTGTGTGAACAGAAATGCGGGCAGTCGTGCCCCGAGGGTCCGGGTGGTGGTGGGGTAACGAAGTGCGGTCACGTGATTTGTGCGAAATGTTCTCGAAGGCCGGGGGTGCTTCGCTGTGGCTTCTGTGGCACTCGCTTTATGAGCAAGACCACCCATAAAATCTACATCTGAGAAATCCGTTTTTGAAAAGACCATGTCATGATTTCAGGCGGTACTGCTGCTGTATCGTGGATCTCTTCGGGAACACTTCTAATATCAAGTGAGGGCGAGGTGCACACATCTCTTATACAGCTCACAAAACGTGTGCACGCACACAAAACGTGTGCACACATACAAAGCGTGTGCACACATACAAAGCGTGTGCACACATACAAAGCGTGTGCACACATACAAAGCGTGTGGAATATGTTATCGTTCTGGTAGATGCATTACAATTGTCGGAGCGAATTGGCAGGTTATTGCGACCGACGGGAGAGAGTGATGACGGTTTGTCCGCGGAGGAGCGGCACGTGTTATTTCAGCTACAGACCTACTTGGTGGGTTGTATAGAGCCGCTGTCTGTTTGCCAGACGTGGGGGGACAGGCGGGTATCCGGAGTAGATCAGATGACTAGTCACGCAGAGGGTATTATATTGGATTGCCTAAAGGCAGTTCGACCCTTGCTTTTGGGTCAACGACCGGTGGCTGCGGTCAATTACGTGGCGGGTAAGCCCTTGCGTGCCACGGATGTACTCAACAACTACCGGCAACAATTCCACTCCAAGTTGCTTATGTACGCGGAGAGATTGCGGCTGGCGAAAGAACTTCTCGTTACTGCCATGGTCACCTTGCAGGCCACAGAGTACCTGCAGAAGAAGGTGCCCGGGGAGCATCCTTTATGTCTAGTTAGTTTACTCGGTGCACACCGCAAACTTGTAGAATTGCAGCACTGCTGCGGAACCCTCTCATTCTTCAAAGGGAAAATGTATGTGACCCAAAGTTTGCAACCAAAACCCGAATTCCAACCCGACTACGTGAACAGTGTCGGCAAAGAACAAAACCGGACAAACAATGACTACGCGCCACACCTCTGGCACCGACTCCCTGGACATTACCAGCTGTCCATACTCCGGAGACAAGGCGACCGACATGAACTACGAATCGAACTGCGGAGCGGCCGGTCCAGGTACCCGCCTGCATCCACAGGCGGGACGCTGACCTCTGCTGTCGGCAACACGGCAGCCGGGAAGAGCTGTCCTCAATGGCTCCATGAGACGCGTAAAACCATCAGTCTAGATATCACAGCAAGCAAGTACATCAGCTGGTCCTTCGAGCACGACAGTCTCGAAGACCTACTGCTTGCTGGCGGGGGCACGTGTGACTGCTGTTCGTCAGCAGACAAATGGCACGAGGTAGAAGAAACGACCGGCGACGGACTCCTTCCCTACAACTCTGCAGCTCCTGACTCCTTTGAGCGTGTGGAGATCGACGTCGCGCCGCCCCCCAAAGAAACCAGTCGCCGGGCCAGGAAGCGGAGCCGGAAGCCCCCCAAACTCGGACCCGCCGCGCCACCGCGACCTCCTCCGCCGCTGCCTGTTGCAGCGGTGGAACAAAAAATTCAGGCCATTGAGCTCCCCGCTCTCCTATTCGAGGGAGGAGGACTCCCCCATGCTGCTCTCCCCGACCCGGCCGGTGAAGACGCTGACGCGGGTGAGGGAGCCCGCCGGGATGGTGCTGCTCCTGTAGCAATCTTCGTAATCTCGAGCGGCAAAAAAGAGGATGTGCTCCGCTTCATGTATTTAGCGCGGTTAATATATGCACACACGTGTGCACACGCGCGAGAGGTCGGCGGCTCGGTCAGTCACGAAAGTTTATTGAGACTGCTAACCCTGTAAACTGTCTAAAAAGGTCATGGCTGGATCGACGACCCGCTTTTCAGTGTCGATAACGATTCGTGCGTCAAGGGCGATGAGTGTTTGTGGTCCCGCAATGACCGGGTTCATCTCGCACTCCGTGACGTACTCCCAAAGGTCGACGCAGACCAGACTAAACCTTGAAATGAACGAGTACAGTTGTCCAGGGTTGCAGCCCTTGAATCGCTGGTTAGGTGATGAACTACGTTCATCGTTGTTGGTCAGAAGAGCTTTACTGATCATGGTTGACTTGACAAGTTTGGCTGCTTCTTCAATACCAAGTGGAGCTGGGGTTGTGGCAACGTCCTTGAAAATTTCCACCATGGTTCCTCCAGCTCCGAATGTAATTATGGGCCCAAGTTGCGGGTCTTGGGTGCATCCGAATATGAGTTCCGTACCGCCCTTGACATCGACACATTTCTGTACAGTTACTCCCTCAAACCCGGCGGGATCTAACTTGCGGTAGGATGTCTCGATGTCTCTAAAGGCTGCCAGTACTTGGTCTTGCGTGTTCAGGTTCAAATGGACGCCTCCAATGTCAGATTTATGAGTAAATTTCCCGCCATGAATTTTCATGACCACAGGGAAACCTCCTACGCGATTGCTGGCGACCGCCGCAACGGCCTCTTGCTCGCTGGTACACACAATGCCGGCAGCCACCGGCAGTCCATAGGCCATGAGGAGTTCCTTTGAGTCGTGTTCAGACAGCGTAAACTGTGTGCCGTGTGTGGCTTTGTAAGTCTCGATGAGCCGGTTCAGTAATTGCCTTCCACCTGCGGTTTCCTCAGCACCGAGGGACTTGGGCGCTTGGGTCATGCTCATTGCGAGCTTCTGTTGCTGTACCCAGTGCCCGAGGGCATACGCCGCCATGTCGGGTTGTTCATAGCATGGGATTCCCTGTTCGTGGAACCAGTCCTTGCTCGAACTCACCGCGGGACCACCCATCCACGAACAGACTAGCGGCCCCCGGAAGCGTCCTGCCTGCCTCGCCTTGGCCACGGTCTCAGTTACAGCTTTTGCTGTCTCCAGAGGTCGCGTGACCGACTGCGGCGAAAGCAACACGAGCAAGGCTGTGTCCGGACTGAGTCCCGAATCACGGCCGTTAGGCGCGTTCATTTCGTCTATGAGGGTCTCGAGCGTCCGTTGATAGCCGTTTTCCGTGGCGTCTCCGAGCACATCGATAGGGTTATTCCTGGACCAAGCAGCGGGGAGGATTTGGCTGAGTTTGGCAATCAGGTTGGGCTGTAGGTGGGCGAGTTGCATTCCAGCGCCGCAGACGGCGTCCGTGCAGAGGACACCAGGGCCGCCTGCGTTGGTTATGACGACGGCATGTTCGGACCTGGGAGCAGGCTGTTTTGCCATGAGAAGCGCGACGTTTTCGAACTCCTTCATCGAGCCGACAACCTGGCAGCCGCAACGGCGCAAAGCTGCGACAAAGGTGTCATAGCTGCCGGTCATGGAGCCGGTGTGGGAGACGGCGGCAGCGGCCGCCGCCTCGGTCTTGCCGGCTTTGATGACAATGATTGGCTTGCGCCGGGCCACGGAGGTGGCTGCGGCGACGAACCCGCGAGCGTCGCCGATGCTTTCCATGTACATGATGACCGCCTGAGTGTCTGCGTCCTCGCCGAAGTAAGTGAGCAGACTACCCCAATCGACGTGGGCCATGGAACCCAGAGATACGAAAGCGGAAAATCCAACTCGAGTCTCCAACGACCAGTCCAGCACCGCTGTACACATCGCCCCGCTTTGGGAAATGAAGGCCACCGGTCCCGGCCGCGCTGGCGCTGCCGCGAAGGAGGCGTTCAGCAGGTGGTGTGGAGACTGTACACCAAGACAATTCGGGCCCACAATGGCCATGTTGTTGTGGGCCGCAATCTCCACTAATTGCTCTTCCATCTTCAGACCCTCCGCCCCCACCTCTTTGAAGCCGGCCGCGATCACCACCACGCCCCGCACTTTGCCGCTTGCTGCACAGTCCTCCAACACCTGTGCACACACTGCCGCCGGTGTCACTACCACCGCCAGGTCCGGAGTGCCCTCAATCGCCGACACCGACGGCCAACATTTGTCGCCCAATACACTCACACGCTTCGGATTCACCATATACAACTCGAACTGCCGACCTTCCGCTTGCAAGTTCCTGCAAATCGTATTACCCACACTCCCTTCGCGATTCGTCGCACCCACCACTGCCACCCCCCGCGGACGCATAATCGCCTGAATATGTTCCATTCCAATCATACTAGCAGGTGTCAACAACCTACAACAGACTTCTTCCACCACTTGGGACTATTTCCCCACTTGGGACCACTTCCAAACAAGACTGTTCCAACCATGGCAGGGCTGCTCCCACGAGGGCAGGGCTGCTCCCACGAGCGCAGGGCTGCTCCCACGAGGGCAGAGCTGTTCCCACCAGGGCAGAAGTTCGAAGCCAGGGCAGGGTTGTCAGTTCGGAGCGAGGTGTAAGTCCCCTGCGGACCACTTACGAGGTGCATTGACTCATTTTAAATAAGCGAAAAAATCAACCATTCGAGCTGCCCGACTTCAACGGATTTGCCATTCGGGCCTTCCGGAGCTGCATGTACCGCTGCGAACCCCTGATGAACGAGAAGATTGCTGCTACGGCCGGAATATGCCGGCAGAAAGTCAGGGTGCCGATGAAGGCGACCATCAAACTTGTCACCACACGAGCCTTACCAGACCAACACAGGATCACAATCGCTGCTATCCGAAACGGGCTTTGGAAAAACTGAACGAAATCAATTAAACCAAAGCAGCCCAATTATACAAGCTGTGGCACTGCACACACTGTGCTGTAACACTGTGCTGTAATATGTGCCGTCAGATTTGTGTCATAGCCATATTGCTGTGTGCACAGTGTTGTTATACCCTCGTCGTGTGTGATTACCCTCATGAGAGAAGCTTGGAAATGTTCCGTTCTTTCTTTGAACGCATCGCGGAGGACCCTGGTCTTAAGGGCTTTGACCCAGAGTTCAACAATTCTTATCCTTCTGACAGTGGCAACGTTAACAGACTGTTCAATGGGGCGCACTAGCATTTCGGCTCCCTGGATTTGTTGGATCTTTGAAATCAGCGCAGAAAATCTATTGTTGGCTTCAGCAGTAGGCCTAGTTGGAATGCCCACTTCCGTGACGAAGAATAAACTGAACCACTACAGGAACAAAGTGGCAACAAACTGTGGCGGCAGAAGTGCTGGGGAGAGATTTTCGGGGGGGGGGAGGTGGCTTACTCCGACCATAATACTATACAAAAGGGCACTCTGTGGGGCGGCGAATGGGAGCCAGACGACCAGAACGAGACAGAGCGTGGTGAGGGGTCTTTTGAAGTGTGTAATCTCGTGCACAAACTTGGAGATTCGGGCAATGGGCCCGACAACGAGGTACTCGGCGAGTGTGAAAAGGTCCTCCACGATGGCTACGTAGCTCATGCGGAGTCGTTCTTCCTGTGGTATGTCCGCCTTGGTGTTCTTGAGGTAGGTGACGACGGCCTCGCTGCCGAGGTCATCGAAGCCTTCAGTGAGTGCGAAGATAAGTGAGGTAATGGCGTCTAGGAGGGAGAGTAGACTAACGGTGCCATCTTCTTTGGCTACGCTGAATATATCGCAGCCGGTGATAGCGACCAGCTCGTCATCTTCGAGAGACGGGTCCACAAGCGCTTGAGGCGTCCACGGCCCGCGAGGTAAAGAGAGCGCAGCCACTTCCCTCAGGACCACAGTCCATCCGCGCCCAGGCATCGAGAGTGTTAAGGAGACATACAGCCGGGCTATCATGGCCACCGGCTCATGTGCAACCAACTCCTCCTTGCCCATAAGCGCCTGCAACGAGTAATACTGTGGCAAGGTACAATGCACGCTGATCACCAGATCCAAGTTACGCCCCGGATGTAGACAGTGGATCGGGATAGTAGCACTCGCCAAGAGTATCTCACTCAAGGCAATATCTGCGCAAAAGTCCTTCTCAAATAGCTGAACGGTTAACAACGACGCTGGCGTATGGATACCCAATTTCAGCTCCTCGTTAAAATCCACCTCATGGATCGAACTTAGTACTAATGGTGTCGTCGGACTGCCAGGCGCTGTAGACGTAGGCGTCTTGGGCCAATCCTGGCCCTCCGTCGCCATGCTCTCCACCGGCAACCGCAGCGGCTCAGACAACTGACCTATCTTGCTCTGATACACAGCCTTGTCATTGACATATGCCCGAACTACAAAACAACCTCTCATGCCCTTCTTCCGGTTACCCGCCCGAAGCTGGCACCCTCGTCCATCGCACATGTGCATATGCGTGCGCACCGCACATGTGTGTATCCTGCCGCGTGTATGTAATTACTCAGGGGAAAGAATGGAGGAATATCTGTCGGTAGTTCTTCGGGATGGACGCTCGGCGCGGCCGTGCCGCCCGCCGCTGAACTCCCTCCCCCTCCCCCTGCCCCTTCAGACGTCGTAGGCTGCTGCGTGCCGGCACTCTGCCGATAAACTTCCACCACCGTTTTCGTTACGATTAAAGATAACTCGGCATACCCTTCCGCATACGAAGCGTCCGCAGATTCAGAAGGCTTCGTCAACGCATTCCAAACTGAAAATGGCTGCATCGGACTAGAATTTGCCGGCCGACCTGGACGGGTCACCATCTTCCCCGATAAACTGTTCACTACATGATACCCCTGAGGCAGAACTTGAGCTTCCAACCAATAAGGAGCAAACTGCCTGCTCAAGTCCTCAACCACAGTCGTTTTCTGTTTCATTCTCAAAAATGCAAATTACTACACAACCTCCTGACCACCACACTTCCGGGAGCCACCGCTCCCACAAGCATTGACATGGGCACAATAAGCAAACGCGATGCTTATCGTGCTACCGATGGTAACAGGGTACTATAGGAGGGCAGGCGTTACCCAACAGCCCTACGCTCTTGATCAAGTCATCCCACAAATTGGGATTCCGTGTCTGCACCATGGCACCCACATCTTGAAGTCGAGCGTGCAGCGCAGAGATCTTTGTGCGAAGGCAGTGGTACCGAAACTGCAGACTCTGCCGCAGGGTCTCCTCAGAGCTTTGGACCAGGGGAAACCGCAGCAGCTCTACAAATTTGTACTCAATGTTCTGCACGAAGCTTAAATCGGCTCCCCCATCGTCATGCAAGACCACGACAGCCGTAAACCTAAAGTCAAGAGTATTCATCAGAACCCAGCACACATACTTAGCCCATGATATATACCTAACATACGATTCAATGCCAAGCCCAGGATATATGTAAAGCCCTTAATACCGAGCCCCGGTACATGTCTAGCCCGGCATATGCACCTAGGCTGGTATATATACCCAGCATACGTCACAAAGCGACATCTACCGGCATGACTAGGACGAGTTCTCCTCCCCGTGCTTACGTTTTGGGATTCTGAATAGAGCTGTTGCACATCTTCATGATGACTGAGGGGTAATCAGCCATGTCGACCAGCAAATTCTGGTCGCCACATATTTCTCGGAATGTTTCTCGCGTTATCCTGAAGAAGTGTGCCATCTGGAAGGGAAGACGGAGGAAGCAACTGGAAAGGAGCAGCTTGGAGGAAGACCCGGGTATCCTTGGTGTCGGCGATGCTATACGGCTTACTTGTGTGTGAAGTGAAGGAACAGTTCATTTTCACTAGTTACTTCGATCTTCACTTGTTCCGGTTCGCACTCCGTGCCTTTGATGAGTACTTTGATATTAAGGGGCTCAACAGCCCCCATGCTGCCCATTAGCCTTTGAAAGGTCCCGACTCTCATTTCGCCTGGTACTTGCCGGTTATACATCATGGTCCAGCCACCGGACAGAGCGGGATCCAGTTCATCGAGTGCAGTGAAGTCGAACTCGCAGAGGAAGTCTTGTCCAACTGCTTCGCAGCACGGCTTCACGGGACGACGGTGTAGGTTGCGGCTCATGGTGCGGTTGCGAAGGTGCCGAATTCAGGGTGCGTTCTGCGAGGATAAAATCAAGCTTTTAATTAGCAGGTCAAGACCACGGGTGTCGTCGTCGTCTTCATGGGCCAGTATTAACGCGATCTCACGCCACAGATTTTCGTACTCTCTGTCGGAACCGGTTCGGGGACTTCCTCCCGGGGCGGCCCTGAGAGGACTGTCACCAAGGTCGGGAGCCGTTTGGAAGAAGATGGTTGGCGATGAAACAGGGGACCTGGCTCCTCCTTCGCGCGGGGGTGTGTCAATAAACAAGCTTGGCAAGTTATCATCAAGTCTCCACCTGTCAATTTCAGTTTGGCTACAAGCCTCGGTCGAAGCCGCCGAGATCACGTGCGAGGCCGGGGAAGCGGGTTTGCCGCGCTGCTGCAAGATGGTCTGGTACTTTTCAAGCGTCATGCGGGGCTTTAGTTCGGCGGGCGAATGTGCTGCGGAAAAAGATTAAGGAATTGAAGTCTTGTTACCAAATGGACAGAAATATCGCTTGCAGTTTGGCTGAGCCCTGCACAACTTTGTCTTATAAATCATGGGGTGATATAGCTCCTCTTCTTTCGAGTGTGCATAAGGACATTGTCTTCCTCTGTTGCATTTCCGGACTAAGGTCATTCGGTTGTTCCTTCTTATGAATTCTATTTCGGGGCATAACGTAGCGCTGCGAAAGTGGAGAATGATGTCGATGAAACTTACGAATAAAAAAATAGTAGTGGATTCCGTCGCTGCCACGTCAAGCAGTGAGAGCTAGCACACCTGTCCGGAAGCGGACACGCTCCCTTGCAGACGGCGTCGCATAACTGCGTCCTGAATAGTGCGAGCTCCTCAAGCGTTAACAATTGATGAAAACCGTCATCCGCCGGCTGGATCTTAAAATTAGCGTTATAATTCATCCCACTGTTGGCCGTAGCAGCTTCTGAGTCACCTGAGGTAACAAGGGAGGCCTTAAATCGGTCCATTCCGGATAAGATCGCCCGAAATAAAAGTGTGTGCTCGAGCGAGAGATTTGAGCAAACGCGCGCCGCACTCTTTTTTGAAGCGGTTGAAGGCACTCTAAACGGTTACTGAGAGATCTGACGCTTAATTGGTGTCAGATACCTATTTTCCGGCCAGCGGAATTTATTGGGAAAGCGAGATCCAGCCCGGCATGCCTAATCAATAAGGTTTCGATCTGTTGTCCCGAGAGTCCCCAGACCTCCTTTGGGGTCGGAATTCATTTGATTCAGCCTGGCAAGCAGATTCCTCTGCCAACCGCAAAACATTTTGGGCTTCCAGTTCATTTTCAACTTCAGTGAGGCAAAAGTCGCATTTTATGCAGATCATACGAGCAAGGAACATGGACCAGGATCTGAGTCCATGTTTGTTCTGCATGGGAATAGGTGTGGTTAGAACGCCAACACGGAGGTAAAGAAGTCACCGAGACATGGATGAAGTGAAGTGGTTGATGCGCGGGATCTTCTTATAGGGGGACGTTTGAAGGAGATTGCTTACAACGAATGAAGTTAGTTTTTCTTTGCATTGAAAGAGATTTTGTCTGAAATTATCTAGTTGTGTAGATATTGTCCACTTATCTGTCTTTTGTAGCACTGGTGACGGGCCTAGTCCCAGACAGTACGCGATGAGCTCGTGGCGTGATTCACCATTTTCCGCAGACCACAAAAGAGTATCAGGTAGTGTAAATGGAAATAGTAGATTGCTTCCGGATTCCGAGTCGACTAGACCGTGATCAGTGAGGCAAAAGTCTTGGACTGTGGTGGGAATTTTGGACGCATTTTTTGGCAGACCGTCGTAAGTAAGCCCATATCGGGAATCGCCTCGATCGTCGCGGATTTTGGTTCCATCCCCGCCCCCGTTGTGCGTGTCATTTCTTTTGTACCGGTTGTTGACAAGCACGGAATTCTTGGCGAACGATTTTTCCTGGCTTTGGTGTGAGTGGGTCCCGAGTGGTATGCGGGTCTGGTAAAGCAGAAACAAGTCAAGCTGCACCCCCAGCATTATCCATGGCCATGTCTTTCGTATGGGGGATGATTTCCTGACCCACATTGTGTATGGATTACACTTGGTTACTGTTTCGATAAGTCTAGGAATTTTTCGAACAACATTATTAGATACATACTCCCAACACTCCGCCAGACATCTACCTTTCACCGCGAGATATGTTTCCAGAAATTTACACACGAAGAAGAATTCACAACGCCTTCTAGATATAAGATTCTTTCTGTCAAACATATGACTGAAAGGATCCCGTTTACGAAGGCTGCAAAGACATTCGTATAATAGATTGATTTGCGAACGAAATGAGACATTGGGCATAATTCTTCGGCATCGAACAATTATCCTTTCCAACAATTCATCTGGACTTGGGAAATTCACTGTACCGACAGCGATGTTGGAGGCGGCAGTTGGATCTGGTAGAACCAAGTAGATTCTATAGAGCAATATTGCTAGGACGAAAACGGCAGATCTTGATAGCCCTTTATGACAATGCACAAATAAGCCAGGAGCATGGTAAGTGGAGTCATGGTAAGTGGAGTCATGGTAAGTGGAGTCATGGTGTTGGGATGAGCCTGTACGGTCTATTGAGTCGATTGTAATTTCTGGTGTATATTTTGTCATATCCCCAGCATACAAATCTTGTTCAAGGTGTTGCAGGCATGCTCGAACGTCTTTGATAACGGCATAGTCAACGGTATCAGGTATCTCTAAGCAGTAAATACGGACTCCCGTGTGTTCTAGTGCCACTACGTCGTATTCAAACTCGGGCTGAACCAAAGACACGATAGCACCTATCCCTAGACGAGCCATGGTTCTGGCATCCCGACACCTGTCCGAAGATCCAATATACAGAAACCCGGGCACTATTGGATCTACCTCGTTATCTATTTGACCTTCCCGAGCAGCCCGTAATGCTTCTAATAACTCCTGGGAACATTTTGCTTCACCACTCTTGTCTATATGGCCATTAACTCCACCACTATTATGTGGAATAGAACACAACTCCAAACCACCCTCTCCAAAACTGACCAAATCCATAAAACTGACCCTTGTCATGACTGGTAACGACGGGCTACTCATGTCCAACCCTCTACCCCCAACAGCGAGTATTTATTACCAAATCTGCGAACGATGCAATCGGACGATATCAGTTGTATTCATTGGCTCTGAGAATACCCCAACGAGTGTCTCATGAGTGACTTGACTCGTAACCGCGAATGACTAACCTTCGAAGGTTGTTTCTGCTTTAATTGACCAAGTAAACCCCCCCCC
>NW_011645788.1:67450-87186 GCF_000223845.1 Gregarina niphandrodes | reverse complement strand
CCCCCCCCCACCCCCGGAAAAAAGGTATTCTGCTTCCATCTACGTATCTTCCAGCCCGTCAAAGTCACCCAAAATATACAGTTTTGGTCGTGGCTACACAGTTTTGGTCGTGGCTATCGTTTGGAGAGTGACTCTATCTCGGCTGGCCCGCGACCGGAATTTTAAAACCCATGAAGCGGTCGGGGTCTACCACACGCGCGAATAACTCGAAGAAACTGCGCACGAACGCAGACAGCGGTCCCGTAGAGAGCAAGGCTAGCGGGCCGGTATCTCGGGAGACACGGAAGAAGAAAGTCGTGGAAAAACCAGTTGTTTTAGAACAGCCAGTTGTTTTAGAGCAGTCAGTTGCTTTAGAACAGTCAGTTGCTTTAGAACAGTCAGTTGTTTTAGAACAGTCGGTATCTGTGGAGAAGAGTGACGATTCTTCGGACGGTTATTCTTCGACGGATGACGAGGGTTCGGAATCGGATTCATCCAGTGAAGGGAACGGTGAGGATATGGGAGCGGGCGAAGCAACGACGTTTGAAGAAATGAATTTGGACCATGTATTGCTGGATATATTGAAGAGGCGGGGTTGGTCGTCGCCTACGCCGATTCAGCAAGTGGCAATCCCGGCGGCGTTGTCAGGTCGCGATGTGATAGGGTTGGCGGTGACGGGGAGTGGTAAGACGGGTGCATTTGCAATTCCGATAATTAATGATATGATGAGGAAGCAAAAGACTAGTCGTATCCATCCTTTCTACGCCATTGTGATCTTGCCAACCAGAGAGCTATGTGTCCAGGTGGCTGAGCAGTTCCGTTTGTTGGGATCAATGTTGCAATTGAAGGTTTGTTGCTTGGTCGGCGGTATGAGTTCTATCGACCAGACGAAAGAGTTGGCGAGACAGCCCCACATATTGTGTGCTACTCCGGGTCGTTTGGTTGACCATTTGCAGAACACCAAGGGTTTTAGTCTGCAGTCAGTTCAATTTTTGGTCTTGGATGAGGCCGACCGTTTGCTGAGTTTGGACTTTGAGGAAGCTCTACATGAAATTGTGCGGAACTGTAACCCGAAACGGCAGACATTCCTTTTCAGCGCCACGATGACCAATAAGTTGAGCAAGTTGCAAAGGGCTTCGCTTAAACAACCTATTAAGGTACAAGTCGATGATCGCACCCAGACCGCATACAATCTTGTACAAAAGATTGTACTGGTACCCATTGACCAGAAGTTCCAGTACTTGACAGTCATGTTAAAGAAGTATAACGCCTACCGCTCTATTGTGTTTTGTAACACCTGCAAAATTGCCAACGTGCTCAACGTCTTTCTTCAACGACTCAATTTCAATACCGTCGCATTAACAGGTGACATGAACCAGACTCTGAGATTAAATGCGCTAGGCAGATTCAAGAACAAACAACTAAATGTCTTGATCACCACCGAAGTAGCCGCTCGAGGCATGGACATCCCAGACGTTCATTATGTATATAACTTTGACGTTCCGAAAACCCATAAGGATTACATACACCGAGTAGGACGGACAGCCCGAGCTGGTAAGCATGGTTCTAGCTTCACTTTCGTAACCAAGCTCGACGTTATTCAATACAAGCTAATTGAAGAGAAAATATTTGGAGAGAAAGAGCCGGACCAACTACCCCAAACCTACAATGACATGGACTTGGCAAAAGAGGTCAACCTACTCAACAAGGTCGTCAATATAAACGATGCCAAACTGACTGCCGAAAAGGAATACAATACTTTAACTAAAGCAAAGGCTATCAAGAAACGATCTCGACACGGTGGCCGTGATGGGGAGTGATCCAGTTTACACCACACACGATAGTCCTATAATAATTACACGTGATACTGCAATCTTTTTCGTCCGTCATCCAATTCTTCTTCATCCAATTTCACAGTTGTTTGCATCATTTGTTCAATCGCACTTGGGGCAGCGATAAAAAATTATGATTCGGGTAGAGGAAGTCGGTTCAGATGGATCTACTTTGGATGGACGGCCGTTGGGAGGAGGACAGTCTCCAAAAATCCTTCAGAAGAAGACGACGGTTACTGAAACCGTGCACACTACCACGACCTATCCTGAGTCGAAACAGAGCTTGCCCACGGTAACTACTCAAGCCCTGGTGACAGACACAGATCGCGACCGGAAGCTTGCCAACACTCGCGAGGAATACAAACTGTGTTATGTAAAAGTTACGAGCGGTAAGGACCGCACACTGTGCTACAATCGCACATTGTGCTACAATCGCACATTGTGCAACCGCACGCACACTGTGCTGCAATCGCACATTGTGCAACCGCACGCACACTGTGCTGCAATCGCACATTGTGCAACCGCACGCACACTGTGCACCATTGCAACCACGTGAATAACCGACCAAATTGACCAACGGTATGAGTCGCCAATGGTGTGAATGGTATGAATGACGAATTGTGTGGTAGATGGAATGGTAATTTGTGGCAACTGTGCGCATGGTATGAAAGTATTGAACAAGAGGGAATATGGTGAAGGGCACACCGTTATCCCTTCTGTGCCGAAGATAACGAGCGAAATTGAGGTGAGTAATTCGGGGCTTGAGTATCACAAACATAATACTGCCAAAAACGCTGAAGTCCACTTTCATAAACATATATTGATCTAAGAAGATCATACATAAGGAGACTATACATAAGGAGACTATACATAAGGCGATAATGACCTGGAAGAGGTCTGGACCAAATCTATGAGGTCTGGACCAAATGCCGGGTAGGATCTCAAATATTGAGCATTTCCTTTTTCAATTGATGGTCAAGGATTTATCGTGGGGGTAAAAAAAACTGGGCCGATAACAGGATTGGTTGTGACTATGTGAGGTGGTTGTGAATTGTAGGGGAATTGTGCTGGGAACTTCAACGGAATATTTCTTTGATCTATCGGATGATTTCGATCTATCGGATGATTTCGATCTATCGGATGATTTCGATCTATCGGAGGATTTCGATGTATCGGAGGATTTCGATATGCCTGTACTAAGCTTCCAGCGTTGTAGCCCTGCACAGTTCCACCATCTCCGACAAAGCCGCGTTCCTCCGGCAGCTTCCTCTGATTATAGCTTTTTTCAACGCAGTCACCACCAGCCGTGCTGAAAACGGTATTCGGAATGACATAGTCATGCTCAGGCGGCCCGTAGTCTCCAGGATACGGCTGGTGATACTGATACTCCACACGTGAAGCGGTCAGAGGAGGCGGGTCATATATTGCACTTTGTGTGCTACTCGACCAGGCAGCGGAAGACAAGGGAATGAGTCTCCAATTAAACGAACTACAAAAGGTCCCGTACTAATAATTGTGGCAAGTAACTGGCACGAAATAGGCATAATGGTGGGACGGTGTATGTGTGGCATAATGGTGGTGGGACGGTGTGTGTGTGGTAGACAGCGTTACTTATTTTGTGATGGGGCTGTATTTCCCGGAAGTCTTGCTTTGGAGATCCTGGCGGGGAAGGAGACTGGCATTTCCCTGACTCTAAGTGCGGGATGTACGGTGAGCGGAATCTCAGTGGTGAGGTCATCGCTCGATTTTTTGGAGGAGGCAGCTTCGGACCGTGTGGGTACGGACCAGTGTGCGGAAGCGTCATTGCGTTCGCGGGGCGTGAGGGGAAGGTGCGCGGGGTGGAGGGTCGGGTGATCGAGCATCCATTTGACTTTGCGCCCGCGTCGGTTGTCTTTTCGTCTGGGTCCAGCTAGATCTTCGCAGGGTACGAGCAACGAGTTCCGGAATGTGTTCCTGAGTAGAAGTTCGTCGCTGGAGCAGTCGGGACTGGCGGCCCACTCGCAGCTGAGCGTCACCCGGGTATTGAGCAGACGCTCAAGAAGAAGCAGCTGGATAATAAAGGACTTCCGCAGGTCTAGATCCGGTCTCCGGGAAAGCACAAACTCCAACGCCTTCTGTGCCGTCCATCGATATCGTGCCATCAGAAAAATACAGACTGCCATTACACCACGGCAGCGCCCGAATCGCGAGTGAATAAGACAGGAAACACCCAGTCGATCAGCGGCGTCTATGAACCTAATTAGTTTTAGTAGACGCGGACACAGACAGTCTTCGTAGATCCTAAAACCGCTGTCGCCTTCTAGGCCATCCACGGCTACCAGGTCACCATCCACGGTTACCATAGCCTCTGAGCCAAGAACACTTTCTTCTGGTGCGCTTTCTTCGTCGAGCACGAGGGCTGTTTCCCGTTTCGGCTTAGGCAAGACATTGCTTCCCATGGGTGCCCGTGGTCCGGTCAAATGAGGGCCGGTCAACCGCCGTTCCACCTTAGCTGCCTGTCGTGGCGGGTGCGTGCCTCGCGTCAAAGCTGGAGAGCCGGAGTCCGCCAACGCCAGCGGCGGTTCGTTCTTCTTCTTCCGTCGCCGCACACGTGTGTCCCCGCCCCCCTCATCGCCCAGTCTCCCCTCCGGACCCTCCTCTCGATCCGCATTCCGATTTGAAGCCAAATCGGGATCAATATTCCTGTCTGGACCGGGGGTCCGGTCTGCCTCGGGGGTCCGGTCTGCCTCGGGGGTCCGATCAGAGGCCAAGTCCCGACCACCACGATTCCCAGCGCGGGAGCTGTGTCTTCGGGTGAGTAGAAGGCTCGTAGAAGAGGATGCTTTCTTTCTCTTTTTCCTTGAAAGCTCTTGAACTATGGTACAGTCGGCATCTTCAGGCCAATTCAGCTGAATCACACGCAACCGCTGAACACCACCGTATTCAAATGTATCTTGTTGGGTACAGTTCACAACAAACTGGATCCCATTAGAACTCAGAAAGTCCGCATCCCATGCAGATAACGAATCACCCAGGAATAAACCATCCTTTATTCTCACTGCTCCCACAAATTCCATACTTTTATTTTTTAGAAAATCGCCATCGAAGATAACCCAAATGATCTACATTCACAACACAGGGACATATCTCACATACCAACATCCTACCACCCAACGGGCACGCCGTCAAACTAGTCCGACCACATAACGGACAACAACATACAACCGGTCCGCCCTTCACAGATGAGATGCTCTCTGATATCGACGAGCCGCCGTCTTCCACAACTGAGCCTGAACCCCCATGTTCAGCACCCGCGGTCACAACCGCGGTCACAACCGCGGTCGCACCACCAAATAATGCCTCTTGCCAGTCCTTGTCCGGGAAAAAGACGGGACCGGGCTCGATCTCCATTGCCCGCAATAACTCGAGGGTGTCCTCTATTGGAGACCCCGAGGATCTCACCACCCACTCCGCCTTCACAACCAGCGGCACTTCCGCTCCCCCAATCTTCACCGCCACTTTCGGTCGGCCCGGCACCTGGCTGGGACCCATGCCGGTCATTTGGTTGAGAGCCGGGTGCTCTCGAGCCGGGTGCTCTCGAGCCGGGTCCTCTCGAGCCAGGTGATCTCGAGCCGGGTCCTCTCGAGCCAGGTGATCTCGAGCCAGGGAGTCGGTCGTCTTTTCTGCAGTTCTCTTGTCCGCGGTTATCTGGTCAATGGCGAGCCAGACAACGGCTGTGGACTTTTTGGCGTTCTCGCTGCTTTCCTTCGGATGGACGGTCACTAGTACGCGCTCTTCAATGTCCGGTGGCAAGGGGCTGTCTGAAGAGAGGTGGTAGCAGTTCAAGCCGCATAGTCTCAAGTAACCCGCGATGGCAAGGTGTGTAGTGGCCATCTTGACCACAACCTTCGCTGCCTCCTTCGCAGTTGGTGTTGGCGCCGTCTGCAGAGCGAAAAACTTTTCACGCACCGCGAGGTAGACCTGCCACGTGTGTTCCTCGTCGAGCTTGAAATGCGAGTGGCGTCGGGATTTGCGGGAAACGGTGCTCTCCTCGACCGCGGCGTCGGCGGCGGGACTGACCGCCAAACTGCTGGGCGTCAAGACGGCGCCGACGGGAGACTCGGCGCCGACCTCGGACGCGGAAATGCTCGTGCCCGTCCGGCTTATCGTGCTCGTCCCCGTGTCAGTCAGAATCCCAGTTGGCAGGGCACCCGTGGGGAGAGAGGCGGTGGGTTTGTCGGAGGTGGCAGGGGCGGTGCGCGAGGGGGGTCGGTCGAGGGAGCAGTTGAGTATTTTGGCGAGGCGTCGGAGCGAGCCGCCGCTCTGGAGTCGTTGGTCGAGGTGTTGGAGGATGAGGAGGACAATCAAGACGTCGGAGGCAGCGTACCAGGTCTCCCGGTTTGGCAGCGGACGGCGGTCCCAGTTGCTGAAGGCAATCGACTTGGTGAGTGCGGCAGGTTTACCGAGAGCGTCCATGGTGACGTAATTGAAGCACTTCTCCAGGCCGACATTCTTCTTGAAAGGCGGGCTGCTTCCCCGTAAGTCATCGTAAGCCTTCACCAGACGCGATAGTTCCCAGTACCCCACGTCCCTCAACACAATGCCATTATGTTTGAGCATTTGAACGTCGCTGCGCATAAAGTCAACGCCGCACATTACTGAACCAGACAGGAAACCCACCAGGTCGGGCACCCACTGATTCTGGTCGTAGGCTCTCAGCGCTACCAAGTCCACGATTAACACAACCATGTTCTTCTCGTCAAAGTCGCTCCCTGCTCGGGTTGGGTCGCTCCCTGCTCGGGTTGGGTCGCTCCCTGCTCGGGTTGGGTCGTTCCCTGCTCCCGCCGGGTCACTCCCTACCCTCACGGGGTCATTCCCCAGCGGTGGGCCGGCGAAGTAGGCTAGCTGCAGCAAGCTGGCACACGCGGCGCCTCTAGGCCGCCATTCCGCGTCCACTGAGATTAGTTCTGGCCGCCGTGCTTCTTGGATATGTCGTCTGAGGTCGTCTGGCTCCTCGACAAAGTGAATGATGTCCCAAATGTGTCGCGTGGGATTAAACAGTCGGTACATCTCCAGCACGCTCTCGGGAACATCCTGGAACTGAAGCTGCGGCCATTGATGTGACTCAAGAGTGCCCTCATTCAGTCTGCCGGACCCTCTCGTGTGTCCACCGTTATTAGCTTCCTTGGTGGCGGCATTATTGGCGGCATTATTGGCGGCATTATTGGCGGCATTATTGGCGGCATTATTGGCGGCATTATTGGCGGTCGTTGTAGCGACCACGGTTTGGTACAGTTGTTTAAGTTGTTTGAATGTGTGTCGGTTGTAGAGTCTGGGAGTATATTCAATTCTTTTAGTGGTGGGTGGACGGAGTCTCTTTCTCGTTTCTGGGTCCATGTATTCATAGTATAACTCAGTCTTAATTTCCATAGTCTCGTTAGTAGCGTATAGCCCTTTGCTGGAGTCGCCAACCCAGTTGTAATAGACCTGGAGGTCGAAAGGGTCTGCGGAGAAGATTTCCGCAAGCGTATGTTCATCCAACTTCTCGCGAAAGCGTAGAAAGGTTGCGAAACCCTGGATCTGAGCAGCTTCCAGAACGGGTACATGCTTGATGTTCTTGAGTTTAGCCAGGGCCTTGATGATAGAATAGCATGCCTTATTTGTCTCCACAAGTGGCAGACAGTAGTCCCAGACGTCGATAAAACGGAGACGTTTATTCTTCACTCCCACTACTATCATGGATTCCACGGACGTAAAAGAAGGAGAAATCGCATTAAACCACACCTGCGAGTCCTTCCACTTCAACGGGTACGCACGCATCACAGAATCCCGAGCCAAACTCCAACACCACGCGTCCGTTTCCATCTCTTCCTCCACCGTGTGTGGTAACTCCAACAACACACATCTATAGAGATCCAAATAACGCAAACTCTGAACCGCCGGCGACGAACGCTTCAAAATAACGCACTCTCCACGCACTGTCGTGCCCTCCAAACACGCACGAATCTTCTCGATCTCCACCAACGCCCCTTCGAAATTTATGCTTCCCATCACAGGGGTAAAAACTATACTATTTTACCGCGAATTAAAACCCCCCAAAACATTTATCAGACACATCAACCGATGTGGTTGAAACCCCCCAGCCACAACTCTCCAGCAATGTGAACGTCTTGTGACGATCTGGCAGAACTGGTGCTAAGCCTCCATGGGCCGGGTGCTAAGCCTGCATGGGCCGGGTACTGGGCCTGTATGGGCCAGGTGCTAGGTTTTTGTGTGCCGGTATATGTATGACCCGAGTTCACTTGAAGCGCAGTTCATGGGCGATAAGTTGAGCCTTCAGGCGGGCCCCAAATGCATAGTGCCCGGTGGCACCGTTCGACTTGATAACGCGATGACAGGGTATAAACAGCGGGACCTTGTTTGTGCCGCAGGCCGTGGCCACCGCTCGCACCCCCTTAGGGCTGCCGCATTTCTCAGCCAGTCTCTGGTACGATATGGTGCACCCGAAAGGGATGCTCGCGATGCACCTCCACACACGTTTTCTGAAACCAGAGGCCTTCGGCAAACGCGTTGCCAGCCTACCCAAAGAGTCACGTCCACCGAAGTAGTCTTTTACCGCTTGCAACAGAGTGCCGCAATCACCACAGGGATCATACTCACTCCGACCACAGTCACTCCGACCACAGTCACTCCGACCACAGTCACTCCGACCAAAGTCACTTCCACCATACCCACCCACACTGTGGTCGAGGTCGCTGTGGTCTAAGTCTTGGCTGCGGTCTGTGCCGTTCCTGTCACCTCCTGGTTCAGGCTCGGTAAAGCCTGACTCCACTACCCTTCCTTGCTGGTCCACAAGAAAATAGAACCGTCTCTTGAAGACAGTACCAACCTCGAGTCTACAGTGGTGTGCTGCCTCCATGTCCCCCTCTAAATTCCGACTCAGCCCGAACTGCGACCATTAGATTTGGATTAATTAGATCGACCCCGCACAGGCCAAAAACACCTCTTTGCACGCCTCTTCAATTAGTTATTAATGACCACGGCTTTCGGGGCCCTCCTGTCAAGTTTTGCGACTACTGCGGTCTCAGAATGCGGTGACCGTACATTCATCGCAAGCACAGTGCTTGCCCTCAAGTACGCGCCCCAACAACATGTTCCCCCCGAGAGAGATGTTCACATGAAGATGTTCACACGGCCACCGGTCTGTCCGTACAAGTGTCGTCGTAGGTACAATCGTGTGATCGTATTCTGGGGAACGTTCTGTGCTCTCGGAGTGCAGTCTCTTACCTCAAGTCTCGTAGGCGAATTGATCCAAAGGTTCTCGCCACACAGCGGAAACATTCCCTGGGCCGTGGTCTTCAGTTTTGTGGTATTTGCCGTCTTTTCGGTCCGTTATCTTTACGAGGGCATACAAGGCATACGTAATTTGAAAGGACAAACTCCTCAGCTTCTTAGTCAGACTCTATTAAGGTAAAGCCCTTTGTTCACACCCTTTTGTTCTTCCCCCACACACGTGTGTTCACACCGTCCGCCCACACACGTGTGTTCACACCGTCCGCCCACCCACCCACCTTTGTTCACGTGTTTTGATCCGCATGCACACGTTGGTTCATAAACGTTTGTTCACTGTTAGCCATAGTGAGGATCCTTCTGAGGAGACAGTGGTCAGCAGTCGTTCACAGCAGCATAGCAAAGCGTCTCTCTTTTGGGAGGTGTTCGGCCTGATTTACGTCACCGAGGTCGGCGACACCTCCATGATTGCCCAAGCGGCCCTGGCGTCATACTCCGCTTTCCTGCCGGTATTCCTCGGTGCCTGTCTGGCCAATGCATGTGTCAACGGGGTCGGCATCTATTTTGGGGGTTGTGTGGCACACAAGGTCAACGTCCAGGTCGTCAACATCACAGCCGGCCTCCTCTTCGCTCTCTTTGCTCTCCTTGCCCTTCGAAAATTAGAGCCCTCAGTCTTTATGAAAAATTTATCAACCGACGTCTTCAATCGCTGACGCTTCCGTGACTGCTGCTGGAGGTTAATTGTTGTTGCTACTTATCGTCGCTCGTGGTGGTTACCTCCGCGCCGTTGTCGGTGACAACCTGTGGACTCGACACGTCACCAGCCAGCTGCTTGTCCACAACAGCACCATCATCGCCGTTGGTCTTGGTCTCGCCCCTATTGGTCTTGGTCTCACCCTCGTTACTCTTAGTCTCACCCTCGTTGCTCTTAGTCTCACCCTCGTTGCTCTTGGTCTCACCGCCATTGGTCTCAGCATTAACGCCGTTGGTCTCACCGTTGGTCTCACCGCCAGTGTTCTTTTGGTCCCCCGGCTGCTCCGATGCGGCCGCCGGCGTCACTGTGGGCTGTTCTCCAGCGGTCGTGTTGAGTTCTTTCTCCGACACGGGTTTTGTCTCCGACACGGGTTTTGTCTCCGACACGGGTTTTGTCTCCAACACGGGTTTTGGCTCTTCCTTGTTTTCGCGAATCGTAGCCTCGGTCTCACGCCCGCCAGCAGCCGCCGCTTGGAGGTTTCTGGTGGCATGTTTTTCGGTAGCTTTCTGGGCCCCCTGGGCGATCTGCTCAGGTACGACAAAGAGGGGTATATCAAGGTAGGTTTTCATGGTATTCATCGAGTTGTAGGCGTAGGCTAGGGCCATGGCAACGGTGTAGATGGCGAGAAGCCAGAGGACGGTGGCCTCTACGTATCCGGTTCCGAATGCCTTGCAGACGGCGAGTAGGGAAGTTGAGTAGAAGGGTATGGTTGCGAGATCGATCATTTGGAATTCCATTTTTAAGAGGCTGGCGACCATCATTCTCCAAACAACTTGGGCGCCGGAGAAGCAAATGATGGTGACCACGGGGAAGGGGTGTCGGTGAATGGTGTTGGAGAGGCAGAGAGCGAGTTGGCAGTAGAGGTGGAAGCCGAGAGCTAGCCAGTCTCTCTTGATTTGTTCTGAAGTGATGGCAGGATGGCCGAGATCATTTTTCTTCGAGGCCATGTCCGCGTCTATGGAAGCTCCGGGACCGGCGGTGACTTCCTTGTACAGACTCTTGACCTCGACGGAGTTGATATAGCCCATGCAGAATGCGCAAGGGTAGAACACAAGGATGTTAACTGGCTGGTTTAAAGTAAGCCAACCTAGGGATCTCCAGCCAGTAATATCAACCAAGGTAGAACGCCACAGACCGGGGAAAAGAAATGAGATCAAATTAAGGATAATCACAGTCCACTGGCCCTCTGTAACACCCATCTGCCAGCGACCGCTACTGCTGCCGGTAGAGGTCTTGAATACACCATGCCGGTATTCGTACCAGCCGTAGTCAAACAATTGGAAAGAAATCATACTCAAAATTAGACCTGTATTAGATCCAAGACCCAGTTGAATGGCGCTACAAATTATGAACGCGGAGTAGAAGGTTGTCAGCGCATCACACCCATGGTCCATCATCTGACCCAGTGCACTTGACAAGCCAGTACGACGAGCCTGCTTGCCGTCCACCGCATCTAAAGACTGGTAGGCAAAGTAAGCCAAAGCCGTCAACAAATAAATGATGCGAGGGCATGGACGGTCGGCCTCTGGAGCAAACAATTGCTGGGGCCAGTAGGCCACCACAAAGGAGAAGAACAAAGCTATAACCGTTAACGTATTCGGGTGAATGTTCTAAAATAACCACATGCCAGGGTGGGGTGGGGTATCCGGGGGCAGGCTGGAGTATCCAGGGGTGGGGTATCCGGGGGTGGGGTGTAAGGGCATACCAAGGGTATATGTTCGCTCAAAGGCTGCCACCAGTAGTCATTCAGTAAACAGTCTAGCGGCGTAGACTGCGGGCTGACATACTTATATTTGTTGATGTGATGGAGGTTGGGTGTCAAGTCCTGGAAGAGTCGGGGGAGCATATTTTATATTAAATGAGTAGTGAAGACGACTGGAGCTTTTTAGATGAGTGGCAGTACCACTGCGGCTTAAATGATAACGTCAAAACACTGGAGCAATTCGTAAAGTTTGTAAAGGACGGTAAGTTACCAGCAGGATTCGAGTCCGAGTTGGTGAACGACAGAAACCCGTACTCCGTAAATGACCTAGTAATGCCCAAGGGCCAGGAACAGGTCACCGCGCTACATTGCGCATGCGCGGCTGGATGCTTGGACAACGCAAAGTATTTGAAAGACGAATTGCACGCGACTGTCGCTACAAACGCAAGCGGAAACACCCCCCTACATTGGGCTGCCCAGAACGGGCACGCCGACGTAACCCAATGGCTCTTACAAGCATATCCGTAAGCCGACATGCATTCCGTAGTCATAAAACCCCAAGCACACGTGTGTGCGCCGCGCGCGCTCTTAAAAAAGCGCTTTTAGAGAGTTGGATGTTCTACAACGAAATAATTTCGGACGGTCAGCCCTTGCTCTCGCCTTCGAGTCACAAAACGAAGAGTGCGTTCAGGCTGTGTTGAATCATGACAGTGCAGCTGAATTGGTTCCCGACGACGAGCGAGATGACGACAAGATGGAAATGGAGGAATTTCGGAAAGAAGCGCAATGACACGCGCGCCCCGACAAACATTCGTTTGCATGATGGCTGTAATGATCCCGAAATACTCCCTGGGAAACAAGACTCATCTCGCATGTGGCGCACCAGCCACGACTTCTGCCTCCACCGCGGTTCGGCATGCTAACCAATGGCATCCTTTTGGTGGCCTGATATACTGGCAGTCTGTATAAGTCACTATGGCAAATCGTTATATTTCCAGCTCCTGGAGCAGATCATCCTCGAGCTTTTCGATGTCCACGGGTCTCTTGACGGTGCTTCTGGAGAGAACGGCTTCGATCAATTCGTTTTCATCTGTTCGATGCTTGACCAGCCACTCAGTGTCGTCCATAACGCAGCAAATGCCGGATGTCCGTTGACGTTTGCCGCATTCGGTACTAGTTGGTTGCTCCAGGACACAGGCGTCCCAAAAGACCCGAAGCTCCCTAGCATTATTTGGAGAGAATACTTCGTCATCCGGCGCGCTGCAGTACGGTGGTGAGAGAGAGGGTGAATTCTTACATCAAGGTAGACGCCGCGAATTCCAGCCAGTCTTGAGTGACGGTGGGCAATTGAATATGAGGCGGAACAACATCTAGGCGGTCTGCAAAAATTCAGAGTTGGTTCCCGATCCGTGGACAACTTACTTAGGAGGATGTGAGTGGGGGTCCGAATTTCGTCATTGTGGATAACCTCAGCGCCCAGAAATTTGAATGTTGTGGCGGACTGAGTCTTGGACCAACCATGAGGAGGGTCGCCGTAAAACGGCCTTGTCGACTGGAGCACCTTCAGTTTAATCACGTCGAGAATGTCCTTCAACGACGGAATAGTTAGTTCCGTTTCGTACCCCTGTGCGTCCAGAGCTGCGAAATAGATTTTGTGGGCCAGTTTCAGAATCCGCCGGAGACAATAGAGCTGGAGGTCGCTGTCCTTGAAGGACCTGGGAAGATTCTCGCCGCAGCGTGCTTCGATATTTTGCTCTCGCCAGAGTTGGGGCAGCCGTTCAAATGGCGGAGCCCAAGTGAACGGTTGGAGCTGGAGCGCGGAGCCCCGGTATTCGTCTTGGTATTGAGTTGGGGCGGCTTTGCGGCCGGCCAGTGAGTCTGGGAAAAAGGGGTTGTGTATTCGCGGTGTCCGTTCTTCGAGGGGAGGTGTTAGTGGACTGGTGCCGTCGCTGAGAGGCTTGAGGCCGCTGAGAGTGGTTTCTTGTTCCTTGATCGTGTCCTGTGTCGCGTCTTGACTTGTGTCCTGAGCTGTTTGGTATTTGCCGGCTTTCTTGAGGGCATTCAGTATTCGGAGTGGGCCGTATTGGCAGAGGGCCCTTCGGAAAGCGGAGACTTTGAGGTCGAGTGAGTAGGGGTTGAGAGGCGTGGTGAAGTGGTCCAGAGGACTGGCGAACCAGACGTAAGGGTAGCAGACGAAGAGTCCTACGTCGTCGTCCCATGCGGCGGGTGTGTCGTCTACGACGAGGATGGCATGATGGTCACTAGGTAGAACGCGGCTGAGGTTCTTGGTACCCCGCATAGAGACTGCATCTCTGCTGAACACGTGGTCATGAGGGAACCAGCGACGGTCGGGGTCGAGGAGCGAGAGAGCGCAGTTTGCGTGTTCGCGGATCCCCGCGGTATAGATATACATTTCAAAGTACTTGGCCATCTCCCGCAGAAAGGGGACAACACCGGGCCGAAGTTTGAAATGACTGGCTACGGATGCAGAGGCGCTGACCGCGGTCTCCAAATAAAACACGGCCGACTCAAGGAGGCGCAATTTGTACTTGGTGGCGGGGTTTTGTTCTCCGTCTTCCACGTACTGGCAAAAGGTTGTCTCCGCATCCGGCAACTGCACCTCCAAGTCGCCTTTCAGCTGCCGGCCATCGATTAACACTTGGCGCTCCGGAGCGAGGCAGCCGCTGGTGTCACAGACCGGACAGTAGATTCGCTTCCTCCGTCCGTTGTCTGCCGGCAGTGAACCTCGCTCCTCTGAAGCTCGTTCGTCTGAACCTCGCTCCTCTGAAGCTCGTTCGTCTGAACCTCGCTCCTCTGAAGCTCGTTCGTCTGAACCTCGCTCCTCTGAAGCTCGTTCGTCTGAACCTCGCTCCATCTCGGTGGCGGGCATCCGCGGGCCGCGTGCGGTTTCAGTTGCTTTGCACGAGCATAGCTGGTGCAGTTTCAGTTCTTCCGATTGAAAGGTATTAATCTGGTTGTCTCTTAGTAGTTCAACGTGTGGCGGTGTTTGCTCTGCGTGTATGAGGGTATGGTCGAGATCTAGAACAAGGATCAGTTTTTTGGTTGAGTACAATTCTTGGATTTTCGGCTGTGATAACGTCTCGGCATATTCTTTTGATATTTGTATTCTATCATCAATTGCAGTTGTAGCTTTCGGTCCTTCCACAATTTCTCCACAGGACGCGCATAACCTGTTGAGAACTACGTTATGAACACACGGGTTTTTAGCCGTCACATCTAACAACGGCCTTCCACAATCTCGAGCAGGATCCAAAATACTCTGACTATCATAATGAACCAAACTTATCCAACCTTTCTCCGTACTATATATCACCATTTCATCTAGCATGTAAACTGTACGTGTGCTATATATGTCAGTGCGATATTGTATGGCTCTATGTGTCTGCGGGTGTCTGCGGGTGTGTGCGGGTGTTACATATACGTGTATTGGTAGCTTTGGATAGGTGCAGGGAGAGTGAGCCTGTACCTAGGTGGGGGCCATTGGACATGAGTATCTTTCCAATTCGCTGGCCATTGGTGACAGGCTTGCCTTTAGCAACGGACTTATCAAGTGTTAGAACAAAAGCAGTGTATTGCAAAGGCAAAGAAAACGGCAAACTGACGGATTTCATGCGTTGAATAAAAAAGCCCTGGCTTTGGCGGAGGCCGTTGACCGGGTAGACCAAGTCGCGACAGACCAGGTTTCAGCAGACCAGGTCAGTCATTGCTGGCCGCCGATCTTGAGTACAGCTTGTACGTCCCTCTTGACGGAAGCTGCTTCTTCATCGGCGTTGAAGGTATTGAGAATGTGTTGTTCGCCGTAGTAATCCAAAAGAGGGGCGGTTTGTTCGTAGAAGGTTTTGAGTCGGGTTACCAGGCTTTGTTCGTTATCGTCAGGGCGTTGCATGAGGTCTTCCCCCGTGACATCATCCTTTCCTTCTACTTTGGGTGGCTTGTTTACGACATGGTAAGTACGTCCTGAGGCTTTGTGGATTCGTCGTCCGCAGATTCTGAACTTTAGAGTGTCTTCGGAGGCCTTGAAGTACAAAACTGCGGTAATTCGCGAATTCTTCTCGGCCAAGAGGGCATCCAAAGAACGGGCCTGTTCCAAGGTCCTCGGATATCCGTCTAGCAAGTACCCCGGAGCTTTCGGATTCCTTGCCATTTTCCCGGCAACAATATCAAGGACGGTTTGGTCATCAACCAGCTCACCACGCGTCAAAATGCCCTCCACCTTCTTACCCAACTCAGACCCAGAGGCAATCTCCTCCCTCAGTGCATCACCCGTTGAAATATGGCACAGTCCCATTTCGGCCTTCAACCACTCCGAATGGGTACCCTTGCCGCAGCCCGGGGCGCCAAACAACAGAATATTCAACTTGCCCTCGCCCACTCGAGATGCTCGACTACGAAGCTCCGCCAACAGCTTGTATGTCTCCACCTACAAACGAATGCACGTCCCTCCCGCACGCCCCCATCAGAGTGTAACTTTCATAAAGAGACAGTGTTCACCCGGCGAAGCACTGGGAACGGAACAAGCAATCCGGAAGCGCCTGCAAAGAACTGGTGAGAACATACCTTCTCGAACATTATTTTTGGTCGATAAATTTCAGCCGGATTCGATCTTGTTGCGTTCTACGTGGCGCCCTAATATTTTATGGCCAACGAGAAGCTCGTCTGGCAAAGCTCCAAATGCGACTTGCAATAAAAGGAGTTTTGTGACATGCATGTTCTCACACGCTCTGTGGCTGTGTGTACATCTGGTACATCTTCCATGACCCTTGACAAACAAGGTCATCGCCAGCTGGCAGCCTAGCGAAGGCTAGGTAGATGGTGAGGCCATGACTTATGTCGACCTGGCAATCTACGCCTTTGTCGGGAATGTCATTGATCGATCCCAGGGAGAGATCGACATGACGCAGTACAAGAACTTATACAAGACTTTGAAGCAGTTCTTGCTGATTCTCGTACAAAGGGATACTGCAACAAGCATTTTGTTGTCTAGAGTTTTTAACCACACCATTTTCGTTGGGGGTTCGTCGCGATCATAGTGGAACATCGAGCTTGTTAGTGAGCCAGCGACAGGTCTGATGGAACAAGCCTATTTTCTGGTGTTACCGAATTTTGAAAAAGCACTTTTAGATTGTGAACGAGAATGTCGAACCCTACCCTGTATTAATTTGACGTTGGTGGATTGGCTGAACCAGCTCGGCTCGCATTCCATATCGGAGGCATACCTTTCACGGACGTCCGATTCAAGTCCGAAGAGTGGGCTGAGGAATACAAGTCGAAGGCACCAAGTGGCAAGGCTCCCTGGCTGCAGTTTGACGATGGCAGCTATTTGACTGAAAGCAGGGCCATTCTCCTGTACGCTGCATCGAAGTCGGGCTTGGTTCCTACTGACTTCACGGACCTAGCGGTTTGCGAGCAAGCCTACAGTGTGGTGTTCGATGCGTATCCGTATCTGGGAAATATTGCGTTCAACAGAGGAGACAAAGAGGAGAATTTGAAGAATGCAAATGAGCGCCTTGCAGCCGCAGACAAGGTCATAGCCAGCCGGCAGTCGAGCGAAGGCTGGGTAGATGGTAAGGCCATGACTTATGTCGACCTGGCAATCTATGCCTTCGTCAAGAATGTCGTTGATCGATCTCAGGGACATATCGACATGACGCAGTACAAGAGCTTATACAAGACTTACGAAGCGGTTCTTGCTGATTCTCGTATCAAGGAATACTACAACAAGGAATGAGCACCGACCGCATATAATTTTTAACCACAGATACACTGACTTCACCACTCCCGTTGAGGTTGGGGTTTCGGAACACTCGTATCCGACAAGGCCCGTAAGCCCACAGCTGGGACGCGTAGACTGTGTGAATGTTACGGGACTGTGGTGACTGGCCAGCATCAGTGTTGGGTTGCGGTTGAGAGACAATGCGATGGTTGCTCCAACGACGTAAAGCCCGCCCACAAGAAACAACCAACTCGAATCGTCGAAGCTCTCGCATCTGGCTTTCACCGGAACGAACAAACCTGTTCGGCAAATCCGACCAATATGAACAGGGTGAGTCCACAGGTTGTTTTGGTTGTTGAGTCCAAGGCACTTTAGTCCAAGGCAGTAGTCCAAGGCACTTTAGTCCAAGGCAGTAGTCCAACGGTAAAAAAAATCATTGCAACGTTGCTGATTCCGCAGTCTGTGTCCACGCTTGTAGCGTGTAGTGAGTGCCGCAACAGCGTTCCCATAAGTCGTCCAGTTTGGTCAGCCACTCTGCGTAGGTACGGCAACCTTTGCCCGATAGTCCTTCGACAATTTCTTCACCAGAAACGATACCGAATGTCCATTGGGGATTGCAGCAGCCCTTGAAACAGAGACCGGAAGCCAAGAGCGTGTTCTTCGCGACCACGCACCCGTCACTCGCCAGCTGTCGCAACACCTCACCTGAGGTGGCGACCGCTGCGGCTTCTGTCACCCTATCTTCCACCGACGGCATCGCTTCCACAGACATCGCTTCCGCCGACGGCATAGCTTCCATAGGCATCGCTTCCACGGGCATCGCCTCCACAGGCATCGCTTCCGCAGGCATCGCTTCGACTCCCTCCCACGGTGCCTCCCACGGTGCTTCCCATTTCGACGACTTCTTTGTTGGGCGTAACATCTTGGCAACGGTCGGGGACAGCAGTACCGCGACGGCCTGCACATCGTTCTCTTCGTACATCGCAGGCAGCCAGATCTCGCTGGTGTGTGCAAGTACCGGCACACGTTGGGAGGTACATGCCTTGTCTAACTTACTCACCGTCTCCAACGCAATGGCCAACGCGGCTCTCCGGGAAATCCTCGTCTTCTTCGTAAACGTAGCCAAGTCACAAAAACGCACTTTCGGGTTCCAAGGCGCCGTCTCCAGAGGCATCGCCAACTTCGTCATCGACGCCGGGGTCGCCATAGCCTCCGGATTATCGCAATCATAATAGACCTCCGACATATGCAGCATGGCCAGCAGCGCCACTCGCTCTTGCCCCTGAGTCTCTGCCCCACACACCCCTCTCATCTCCGAATTTTATTTTCTGATTCACGGGTGCGGGCCACGGCTAGTTTGCTTGTTCACTAACCGCGACTGACTACCACTCGCGGGCTGACTGTATCTCACGGACTGACTACGATTTGTGGACCAAGTTGCGTACTGGAAGGCCTGCGTATTGGAAGGTTTACTTCAACCGTCGAGCACCTCAGTGGCTCACGGCATTCATCATCTGTCGGTCACGTACTCGAGCCGTCCGCCGCACCTTAGCACCCGACAGGAGTCGGCGCTCAGTCAGACCTTTTTCTCGAAAGCGCGGTCACGAATCTGGCCGTTGTCGTCCGTCAGTTTGCCGCCAATTATGTGTAACGCCTGAAGGGTGCTACGAAGCATACCAACGAGGGACGATCGTGACAGCCCGTTCCTTGCCCATAACGCGTGCTGTGCATTGCGTTTGTCTCCGCCAACCCTCTCATGAGCAGGCCACACCGACGGAGGTAGCGACCCGACTGATGGATTCGGCCCGACTGATGGATTCGGCTGGTCTGGTCTGGATTCAACGATTTCAAAAAAATCCACCGACCACCCATTTTTAACGATATTCTCCAACGCTTGGTAACCCAAGCACTTCAGCATTCACCGTAATCCATCATTCCGCACAGTCATTGATCATCCTGGCGCGCTTGGCTCCCCCAGACTCGCAATCACGACCAGATAGGCCAAGAGGGTGGGCAGGAACATAATCTGGCAGTTTGGTAATCATTTCATAAAAGGTCTTTTCCACTCGTAGTTGCTCTTCCGGCTTACGACCATGATCCACGGAAGTCATGAGACGGACAGTGTCGTTCAAGAGGCTTGTTAACAAAGCAACGACACTCTGTTGGAACCTCTCAAAGAGGCTTTCGAAGGTGAACGACGCACAATTTACACTCAGGGGTCGCCTAGTGCGTTGCCTTGTCCGTTGTAATAACCAGAAGTGACAGCCGTCCGCTGATACCGTAGCTGGCTCCAGACGTACCTGCTCCACCATTGCCTCCAATAACGGTCCTTCAGCAAGTCCCTCCCGACGGTTTTTCACTTGAATGAAAATCGCCGTCATTTGATCCGGTTCCACAATATTTGCGTGAGATGCCTTCAGAACCGGAATTACAAGGTCATAGCCAGGCTGATTAGATCTGATGGGG
>NW_011645788.1:50748-67430 GCF_000223845.1 Gregarina niphandrodes | reverse complement strand
AATCAGATCGTCTGATCGATATGGCACTTCTTCGGAACCGACGCACTTCCGCAGCAAGTCCTCCACAGTCATCAGAGACGGCAACATCGAAGATGTCGGTAACGACTCGTAGCCATGCAGAGCCAAGCATAACCGAGCAATAACTTCTCCCATTCGCCCTTTATCGATTGCCTGGCTGCCGACCAACTTGAGAAACTGATGCAGGACAGCCGTCAAGTTCAGGGTGATGTGCTGGATGGCTGCCTCGGCTAGGTACGGTTCAGACCCGTACGCCACGTACAGTAGCTCTCGGTTTTTCGACACATGGAGCAGTGTAGCCATGTGACTGCATACGAGCTGTTCTGCCAACTGAATGGACGGGGTTATCCTCACACAAGCGACGACCATGACGGCTGCGGGCACTCCAAGATCCGGGTCCGATTTTCCAATCAACTTGCTGGTGGCTATAGCGGTAAGGGCCTTGTGACCTTGCTGTTTGTAGCTCTCATCAAAGTGTCTGGAAAATGCAAACCACAGTGGGCGACCGAAACGGGAAAGAAACTCAACGGACAGCACGTCGTGCATAGCGACCGGATACGGAGCGTCTTGGACTCCGCAGTCCGGTACTCCGACAGACAAGACAGGAGCAATCGGAATGGACGAGTCCGTACGCACCGTTGATAAGTATCGCTTGTAGGAGTCGTCGTCATGCAGTGCGGGGGCGAAGTTCTGAACACGAGAATTGGTACTTGCAAAGCAGGCAGTGATTCCCGGCACGGCGAACGCTCTTCGGAAGAGACGAAAGACAGGACAAAAGGGGTCAGTCTGGGAAGGAGTCAGCAAAGCTGCTGCCTCATCGCACATGAATAGCACATAAGGGACCTTGAACTGTTGCATAAACCGCTTTATTTGGAGTTTCAGATCATTGGTGGCATCCACCAGTGCAAGAGGCGGTAGCGTCGTACCATCCGCCATGTCGTAGGTCGGGTGCCAGTTCATCAATTGGTAATCGAACCACTCAGTCGGGGTCATTGATCTGAGGTGCTCATCATCGAGGGTACTGCGGATGTATGACGCTAGACACTTCATGATGTGACTCACAATCACATCCGCATCGGCATGGGCCCGGAGTATTTTTTGGAGCGGCGTGAAGTTCCCCGTCTGCCGGGGGAAGGTGTTTGAACTTTGGCTCATACTGATGTAAAAAGACCGATATGTCTTTCCCACTTCAGCAAACAAACGGGACTTACCCCAACCGCTCGACTGGGTCAAGGCACCGACAGCTGTACTGAACTCGGCGGGAGCCAGCCATCCCATCAGCTCCACCAGCATTTTCGGTGATATACTCCTATCCTCCCTAAGCACATACTCCTCGTGGAAAGCAGTCTCGCAATCCACCAGAACGGCGTGTGACTGGTGCGGTATAGCACCAGGAGTAACGCCCGCATGCTGGCGGCTCCGCAGGCTCGACAAGATGTCCTCGTCCAGCTCCACCGTACCGTCAGGTAAAACCTCGTGGACCATTTGACGGAACTCTTCAGCTGACATCCTGATTCTGTTTGACATTGTTCCTGAAACAAGATTGAACGCGAATTTTCGGCTTGAAAATAAATATCCGCCTTACAAAGGAGGCTTGTAACAAAAAAAAATTATCGGGCTTGTCGAGTTCGATCCCAAGAAGTGCGCGCGTTTACAAACACACACTTTTTTATACCCCACCACTTTTAAAAGGCGTTGTTGGTGTTTTTGAGGGCGTGGAGATAGCCCCCGAGTCTCGGAATGGTCGATTGATTTTGTCTTGATTTATTCGAAATGATAACCACCCGCAATTTTCCGTCTTCACAATATCTGGGCGTCTCTGTAAGTGCAACTCAATAAGGCTGACCTCTTTCCCTCCCCCTCCCTCTTTCGGTCTGAATTTGCTGTTTGTCGTTTGTTTGACGAGGTGGTCTTCTGGCCCTATATAAACCTCTTTTTCTAGTGAAATTTATCCCTTGCATTTTCCTCAGCATCCTGGGTGTGTAAGCCATGTTTATTTTTTTGTGAGCTAGCTCGGATATTTCCTTTGTGGTACTTTTCTGTGGAAGATGAACTGTCGAATCTGTTGGTCGCGTGGAGATCACTTGAGGGACGCAGCAGGCCGTCCCCCTTGGGAACAGGAAGTCGTCACTTCACGACTTTCGGCGTGAACTCGAGATTACGTAATGTGTCTACAGCGGAGGAGAGCAAGCAGCTCACCGTTTGGGCTGTTTGAGTTCCACGTCATCCCCTTTGCGATCAGGAATTCGGCAGCAGAGTTCCAGCGCGCGATGGACACGGCGTTCGAGGAGGTGCTGAATGATCGCACCCTGTGTTACATCGACAATATCATCATTATCGCGACGGACAGGCCGTTCGAGGAGGTGCTGCAGCGAGTGGAGAAGATGCAGAAAGGTAGTGGAGTCCCGTTAGAATTCGCATCTAGGAAGCTCCCCGACGCGGAGAGATCGAGGCAATGGCCTTAGGTGTAGAGTGATACATCGCGTGAGTCAACTGCTGGAGAATCATCAGATGTGTGAAAGGAGGACTTCATGAGAGAGCACCGGCAAGACTGGATGGATCGCGTGGGTCCTTTCGGATAATGGCACATAGCGGCGGAGGTCGCGACGTAAAAGCTGAAAAATGTCTCTTACCTCGTGTTGTGTCAGAATGGTCGGGTCCTGGTGTGGTGCTGCCTGCGTCATAAGACGATTTTTTGGCATTCATTTTATTGGCTTGCATGGCACCCTCCATCCAAAAACCAGTGGGAGAGACGTAACAACTGGAAGCCGACGTCGCCGCCTGCGAACGCGTACGGGGCCGTATTTTGATGTCGAGAGGAACGTAGGTTGACGTGCGAGTAAAAAGGAGTCTGCACTTTCGTGTGACCACGCAATGTTGAATAACCACACGAGTGTTGTGAGTGAGTGTGCGAATAAGACACTCGGAGTTGGATGAGGTTGTGTGCGATCACGGAGTTGGGAACGAGCAGGTCGTGGTGCAAATAGACTCACCTTGTTGCTATTTTTTCTTTCTGAACCCGATGTTGATTGTTGACCTCAGATCTGTGTGTTCACAGAAGACACCTCAGAGAGTGCAAGAAAATGAAGAGTACGTATTAGTACGTGTCGATGATGAGTTGCCAGTTGATGATTTTATTACATTGTCTGAGAAACACAAAGACCGAGTCTTGGTAGCATATACGGTGAGAGAAGTGGACTGCTCCCAGTCAGAGGGGTTTAGCGGTCGTCCGGGAGATAGTGGTTCGGGAGATTGGTTGGTAGATGCGGTCGCTATACTGAATGCAGTTCCAAACACAATAGAGGTCATACTGAGAGAACAAGATGAAGTGGGAAAGGATCAGTCACCTGATGTATTTTACTTGGCCAATTCCATGCAGATCGAGGCGTGGGTGAGAATGGTTCTGGTATACATTCCCAAAGCTGTGGCAGCGGGGGTGGAGGCAATGGCCGACCAAGCCCCAGTGTCTTTAGACAGCCAGACGCAGCGAGAGCTTGCTGTTCAGTGCATGATGGGCTCGGCACTGATGGCGCAGAAAGCACGGGACACGCATTTTGGTCAACTGAAGGACAATGTAACCACACCCGGTGGCATAACAATACGTGGCCTCAAGGTCATGAGGGCCAATGGCATGCAAGGAGCTGTTATGCAACCCTAGACCATTTATTTTACAGTGCGGTTGAAAACGAATGCAGTGTGGGTTGTTTGCTGACCATGGGTGAGCTGTAACCCCGAAGGCCGGCTTCGGGGTCAGCTTTTCGATGATGTTGACCTGAACATTATAGTTGCTCATCCGAAGAGGATCGGAAATGACTCACAACACTCGTTTTTTCTGTTCACAACACTCCTTACTAGAAAACAAGATGATTTTGTCCAACATGCAAGTACGCAACATGAGTCTTGGGTCAACAGATCTTGGCCTGCTTGAGGTCGTAATTTCCATTGCAAAAATTAATGAGAATCGAGTTGGCCAGATTGCGGCGTGAGGTGGCAGTCGCGGGTTTGTGTGGGGATGGTCTGTATGCAGCGCTTAGGGATCTCGTGCGGCGTTACGAGTCTGATCTGTCGAAGGGCTGCTTCTACTTGGCTTTGGAGTGTTTGGATGATGACTTGTTCACCAAGTTGTGGTCAGAAGAAGTTCTACCTGGGTACCGCAAACTCGTTGTCAACAGCTGCAGAAGAAAGGGACGGGCACGTCTGGCACACGCTCTGTGTGTTCGAGAGCACGCGCAGGCCGCTGCTAAAGACAAGGTGGACTCATTGACAGTCATGTTACGTTGGGGGAAATATTTGCAAAGCGATTACGTTCTCAATTGGTTCAATGAATTCCCCTTCGATCAAGACCTAAGTAAGCACTGTCGGGGGGCGGCACTGTCAGGGGGCGGCACTGTTAGGGGGCGGCGTCACTGTCAGGGGGTGGCGTCACCGATGGGAGGATTATGGTAGGATATATGTTCTTGAATCGGGTACCGATGGTGTTCTTCCACGGGTATGTTGAGCGAGTGGTTGAGAAGATTTTGATTCCGGCTCGTTTGGAGTTAGAGGATTTGGAGCTACGAACCTGGTTGGAGTTGATGCGTGTTTATAAGATCGAGAGTGATGCGTTGGTTGAGTTTTTAGTTGAGTGGGATGTGGAATGGACAAGGCGTGTGAATGGCCCAGATGGTGTGGATCGAGTCCGTCGGGGTTGTGAGGTGATGGGTAAGGGTTATGCGGATACGCCTTTCTTGTTACCTGTACATAAGAAATGTTACACGCGTTTGTTGGAGTTGTATTTAGAACAGGTGCGTGCGAATGGCCATAGCTTTAAAGGTAAGCTGAGCGGTATGGAGTTAGATCGGGTCTTATCGTACGACGTGCTACGCAGACTGCGGCTGCTGAACCAGTTGGATGTGGTAGATCACAACGCTGTGATGCAGGTGCCTCTGCAACCCTGGATTTACCACAGTACCGAGTTCAGCGAGCTTATGCTCAATCGGTTCATCCCCAGTCTCAAGAACGACTGGGAACGCTTGAAACGCGAGATGGACGAGCAACAAAACAAAGACGACGACACCGAGGTGCAGAACATGCTCAAAGCCGTCAAGGTGGCACGCTCAGTCACGGTCACTGACGCCAGCGGACGCCTGCTCGCCCGCGGAGGCCGCGACAGCGACCCGGTCGCCACGGAGGCCGTTGTAGAAAGCGACCCGGTCACCGTGGCGAAGTTGATACGGGAGGCGGAGAAGCAACGGGCCGTCGACTTCGCCCAACTCAGCTGGTGTGTACAGGCTCTGGATACGCCTGCACTTCCGCTATTACCGGCAGCGCTGCGCTCGCGGCTTTACCAGGAATTCGTGGAAAATACTCTGCTCGACCGCGTCGTCAAGAGTTGCCATCTGGGAATGCTCAAGCCGCTGGATCTGCATCACACGGTGCTGGTGGACGGCAAGGGTTGGCAAACCTACGGCGAGCAACGCAAGCCATACTGCACCCTGCCTGCCCAGAACGCGCCTTTCGTGGCCGTCTGGGTTGACGAAATCCTGCACGGAGCGAACTCCAGTGCAAACTCGGTCGCCGTCGCAGCTGTGGTCCAGGCGGCTCCAGCAGCGGCCGAGGCTGAGACTGAGGTCGACATAGAGCAGAAGCTGGCGTCGATCCGGCGAGTGCCGGCTAAAACTAGACTGTCGACACAGGACATGCGGGCGTATCGTTTGCACACACGCGGGTGCGGCGAGTGGAAGCGGCTGGCCTGGAGGCGCCGGAGTCGAGGCTGTCTCCGTTGGTCCTGTCTGGCGCCGACACAACGCGGCGTACGTGTGGCCCAGCTCTGCACTTTGGCCGAGCAGTACGTGGACTACAGCCTCCGTACACGTGACGGGTTCCCTTCGGCTGCGTGCTTCGGCGAAATGGGCCACGCGGTTCGCAACGGTCACGACTTTTTGCTGGCCAACCTGGCAGCGAATGTCGGCAGGTACGTCACCGGGCACAACGGCGTCGGCTTCTGCGACGGGCGAGCGTTCCTGGCACGCACCTTGGACGCCATACTGGATCAGCTACGGGCCCTGGGCCACCCGAGGTTGCTGGACGCGCCAGACTTCAACATGGCCACGATCTTCCCACGTGTGGTCAAGTACCCCGCGGAACTTGGCGACCGGCACGAAAACATCTACCCATACTCGCTGCCAGCCATTCAGCCACTAATAGTGTTGCCTCCCGACCCCGCTGTGGCCATGGCCGGGGGTGCCCGGAGCCGCACAGCCAGGGATTCGAAGACGCCGTTTTGCAGTGTGCCATGGAGAGCGATTGATAGAGTCCCCATCCCGCGTCTTGTGAAAGTCTCCGGCGTTCCCGGAGAAGGCTGTCTCGAAGGAGGCTGGAACGTGGGTCCCGAGGAGATTTACATGGGCGTGGATCCGGGTCGAGTAGCGGCGTTCAGGCGACGAGAGTTGCACGACAAGGCGGTGTCGGTATCAGTGCCTTACAAGACAGTGCTGGAGTGGATTTACGGGTTGGTCGCAGTTCATCGTCCGGCAGCATTGTGTCCGACAGAATCGTTGTCGAATTGTGGCGAGAAGTTTTCAGTATCGGTGGCATGTGCGGCGGTAGTGCAGTTGCAGTACGGGGCCGTCATGACGCCGAATCTAGTAAACCGAACAAGTGTGTTGAAGAACCCTCATAGCACGGTGGAGGAGCGCGCACTGATACGGCAAGAAACAAGTTTGTTGAAGCAGGTCATAATTCAGCTGTACGATGAGTCGACGCCCTGCGCGGGTTCGGGTAATGCCGCCACCACGTATGACTTGAACACGCAATGGTGGCACCCCGGCGACTACGCTGTCAAACGTTCAATGTTCTTGTGGCCCGGCCAAAACAACGTCTTCTACCAACACAGAGAGATAGCGGAGGTACTCGTGTCACTCACCGTCCGCCTCAATCGCGGAACTGGCGGCGGGCCGTTAGACTCAATGAGAAAATATGGAGTGCCACCCATCCAAGACCATGAATTGCTGCATCATATGATGCGTCACGGCCTCACTTTCAAACACTATCAAAAGACCCGTACCGTGGCTGTTACCGTAGCGAGAACCGACGCGGCGGAGACCGCCGCGTCGGGAATCGTGACGGAATCGGAGAGAGAGTGTGCTCAGAGGTTGAAGGCGTCGTTGAATGATCGTTTGTTCGGTCTGGTGGAGGAGGGACATCGTCGACGTGTGCGCGAGACTCCGAAGGCGTTGTTGGCTCGTGGTTTTTGTTTTGCGTGTGCCGATTTATGTTGGTTCAATTTGGCGGGGAAGAAGGAACGTAATGATTATTCTGATCGACGTATGTTTTATATGGGGTGCAGTGAGCTGAATGAGACGTATCCGGAGCGATTGGCGAAGGCGTATAGGCGTGAGGATGCGTGGCTGACTAGTCGCGAAAACTTGAAGACATTATTAAGACTGCAGTTACCAGCGGCGATCGAGCGTAAGGATTTCGAGCTATTCGCACGCGTGCTTATGCTATTCACTCGTGCCGCCTCCGAAGCCGAGGGCCGCATACCCACCCAGGTGCGTCTGGCCGCGCCCTTTCTCACTTTCGACCAGTGTGTCGGGCTTTGTAGGCTTTCTGCCAGGGCACACGAATCAGCCTGGCTACTCGCCGCCAGAAGTGGACGGATGACCGAACTTTTCGACAAACTGTTGGGACATGTCCGCGAACAAGAAAATGTCTCCTTCGCACTCCTCGCAGCCTTCCCTATCATACCCTACGTACCACCCCACACGGTGAGGGTGCTGCTGGCTTCGTGCAACGCACTCCTTTGTCGCGCTCAAAAGGCTCTTTTGCAATGCAGAATTAGACTAGGCGACGACCTGTGCACAAACGCCGACGCCAGCAACCCCGCACAGGACCCGATCACAAACGTGGACCCGATCACAAACGTGGATCCGATCACAAACGTGGATCCGATCACAAACGTGGACCCGATCACAAACGTGGAAGTAAAGGAGATGAAGCGAGGATCGGCACTGCGCGTTGGTTTCAGGGGTGTGAGTAAGTTGTTGAATGCCACCATCTTCAACACAGATCCTTCACTCTTCAACATGCTGTGTGGGATGTATGGCAGCCTGCTGGATGACCCACGAGTCTTTCGCGCGTTCCAGTTGTGTGTGTTCGACCCCAAGAGAGAAGAAGGTCTCAAGAAACTTACTGCACCTGATCGAAAGGCCCTGTTATCAGGTCCTTGGGGTCGGCGGAATGGAGAGGCAGATCCAAGAGGCATCTTACGGAAAATTAAACTATCATTTATGACTCGTCAGCTCGAATTGGCTAGTCTGGAAACATTTTGTAACTACGTTCAAAATGCCCCGGCCAGTGCTCACGTACCTGTTCCTCGAGCGTTCAGGGAGCCAAATACCCCCTCCGACCTTGCTCTACTTCGTGCCATCTGTACCTACTGCCAAATCAACGATTACGCTTCCCTCTATAAAATGCTACTTGGAATCCACTGCGACTCCAGCTTCAGAACACTTCAAGTGGGAGCTGTCTGTCCCAACACCGGACTTGCTCTTAAACTGGAGGGCCTGAAATATGGCGGATTCTGTGAATAGGTGGTAACACAGCAAATTTTTTCATTTAATTTTTTTTCCTCAAAAATATTAATCATTCGTTGGCTCCATGTCAACTTAACCCACCCATTCATTCGATCATACACTACTTGTCAAGAACTTTACCCAAGATTTGATCTCAGAGTAACCACCAACCAACTGTCCATCTGAAAATAGTTGAGGGAGCGACTTGGAGCCTGTCAATGCCTTTGTGATGAATGCTGAATCACATGCTTTTAGGGGTAGTTCGATGAATGCGAGGCCGAAGTCAGAGAGTAGTTTAACTGTTTTGTCACATTTTTTAGTTCCACATTCGGCGGTGGTTAGTAGCACTAGGTAGGCGCCTGTTGTACGGGTCGACGAGTCTCGGGTGGATTCCCTGTGGAGTTCGAAACGGTTGCGCCGGGCGAGCTTTGGTTGTAGGTCATGACAGTTGGAAGGTCGTTTTTTTTTACCAGAGACGACGCCTTGATTTTCAGAATAGTCGTCGTCGTCGTCGTCTTCTGCGGAATCGTCGTCTCCGTCGGAAAGATCGGAGTGGGACAAACATGCGCACAGGCGTCGCTCTCCTCGACGGTGTAAGCCCACTGTGTGGTCATATTCACTGTCCTCCTCTTCTGATTGCGGAGAGACCCATTTTGCTGCTTTCGGTGACCATGCCCCACCAAGTACACCACTAGGTGCCCAATTGGGATATCGCCGCTCTACAAAGAAGCGACGCTCCGTGGCGCCTTGAGGCTGTCTGCGACGTTCCTGACCTCGGTTCGGCTTTGTCTCATCTCTGAACCGCTTCGGGCGAAACCTGGCCGAACGTTGTGGATACCGATAGTCTGCCTCGACAGACTGTCCGCACTGGCGGTGACCAGCCACTTGCGGTTGCACTCCGCAGTCTGGACTGGGAGCGCCGTCGTGCCAGTGTCGGTGGGAATTGTTTCGGAGTCGCGAACCGTGCCGCAATCTGGAGTACTCTTCTTCTTCTTCAGCTTGAGCAGTAACCGCCAAGCTCTGCCCCGTCCGACTCGGCCCCATCCGACTCGGCCCTGCCGTCGGTTGAAGGTGCTCGTCTCCGACTGCAGTGTAAGCTGCCCTGGGTGAGGCTGCCAGACTGTTTCGTCTGCCGCTTGCGAACGGGTTCTCGAAGGACGAACTTTCGGAAGGCGGCGGACGGATGCTGGAGTGGATGCTTTCGATCAAGGCGATGGGCAGTCCGCGGTTCATCTCGTTGATGCCGGTGCTGGGAAAACTCCCATTCCCTGATGACCCCGATGTTTCAGAACCCGCTCGCGGCCGTGGACACAATAGTGCATAGCACAATAGTGCATAGCACAATAGTGCGTAGATTCACATGTATCGGGTATCGGTTAAGTATGCCAGTCAAGAGATGTATCACAAAGCAAACCGTCCCCAATGATAGTCGTCTTCCCAGCGATCATGCTTTATCCTGCACCGCGAAACCTGTATGTACTAAGGATGGCAAGAGACGAGAGCTATCAGGGCCAGAAAGCCATGTGGGCCCACAACTCGTGCCGAACGGACATTTGCACCTAAACGGACAGGTCACGCAGATCCAATCCAGACAGTCGTGGCCTTCTCAAGACACTTGCTAAACCCGAACACTTATCGACAGGCTTGTCTCTATTACAGTCGAGGCACGACCCTGAGCAAAACACTAGGACCGGATAGCGCGGGCGGACCGGATAACGCGGGCGGACCGGATAACGCGGGTGGACCGGATAGCGCGGGCGGATTGGTCCAGAGGTGTGAGGCAGGCCGGCCTCACACCCTCGGAATCACGCTGGAATGGTCACGCTGAGGAAGTGCTTGGTGCAATTGTCGTCCCCCATTGGCGTCGTAGCGTAATCTTGGTCGTTTTGTTTTAGTAGTAGGTTCCTATCTAAAGTCGTATTCAGTGACGACTCCAAGCCGGAGGCTATTGTCATGCGCGCTGAAGCGGGCTAATCAGTCGGCAAACCCCGGGCTCGAGCACAGCCCGGGCACTCCGAGGTCACAGCGGGACTACTCCTATCGGGATTCTACCTGGTTTAACGGTGTACTGTGTGTCCGATTTATTATCGACGTTCATGCGTGTGTGTGCACGTGTGTGTGCCCAATGAAGTAAAACCAGTTGTGCCAAAAAGTCAACTCCAGCCTTGGCAAACAAACAATCAACGACAAAGAATGGAATGTTGTACACCCACAAAATTGTACTCGTCCACCGAGACATATTTCATTATGCGTAGTAATTGAAAGAAGACACTCGTGGCTGGGTGGGGTATTTTCACAGACACACGAGGACAATAATGAGTTGAATGAATTCAATTTGTTACAAGTAAAAGGCTGAAGGAGTGCGTGTGTAACCTGCCGAATTAAGCAGCTCTGAAAATGGATGGCGCTGAAGCATCTCACCGATTCATTGTCTGCGGGACAATCTCCTCATTTCCGACCGGACAGATTCAGTCTGTGACCACAGGACGCCATGGCAGTCGTGCTGGCAGTTCTTGATGACACGGGGGTGTGACGCTTTGACATCAGGGTGTTTGGCCCTTACGTTACCCAGGGGTACAGATAACATTCCAAACACGTCCTCCATGCGTGCGTCAAGTCCCCATGATTCAACCGTACCTTTGTCGCCTTTGAACTCGGTCTCGCATTTACTGTGGACAACACGGCACACACAGTTGTGAACACCGGGGCAGGGTAGTACGTGGGAATCACAGGTTGATGAACATCCCGGGTCGGCAGGCAAGGCTTTTTTCAGAGCAATTGCGAGATCTTGTTTTTGTTCCGGCAATACGTCACCCAGGTGGTCTTTCACTCTCTGATACACCAAACGCCTCTCTCCGGATTTCGAATCACAGCGTACAAAACAGTCTCCGGCGTCGTCGACATAATGATGAACCGCATCCTCTACCGCAAAAGCATCCATCGAGAGGGGGCCAAACTGATGACAAGACACGATGGGCCCATCCTCCGACCTTGACACCCAATTTTTCGGGTTAAAATACCAGAAATTAGATCTCGGCTGCGGGGGTACTTTTTTTCTACACATCATTGTTCCGCTTCCGCCGCCACATGGATATTTGCCGATCTGTGGCAAGTCATGCCAGTCGCCTTCAGGCGACTTTTGGCACTCGTTCAAATGAAGCTGGAGTTTGCTTAACTCCCGTCTGCTCAGTCTCTTCTTAAACGGATCCTTGTGATCCGTGGGCTGCGTCTCCACAACTTGCAAGTCAGGGACGTAAACAAGATCTGGGCTCATCTTACGGCAGTCGTATTCGCATTTTCTCACGTTGAATACTGTATCCTTCGTGCTGAACGCAGGCATCCTTCTCAGCACGTCTCCCGCTGTCGTGTTGTAACCAATCGCTGTCATGCGCTTGATGGGCTCAACCCCCACCGTAACATCGCAGCGGACCTCTGCAAAATCACACAAAGATCGGTCGATCGCGGGATCGTTCTTACAGTCGACACACTTGCCTGAGGAGCTCTTTACAAGGGGGTACCGGGGGTTCATCATCATCTCGAAATCATTCAGATCGGGAACTGATGGGTTTCGCGAAAAGTCAACGAATCCCTCATCAGGGATACTAGGAATAAAGGGTAGACGCCTTGCAGTCTCCTCCCATGTATTACGTAGCACTTCCTTCTGATCATCACAAAGTAGAAGGCATCGATTATTGCGCAGATGATACTCAATGGCTTCCTTCACAACAAAGTAGTCATGTTTCCACGGACCGCCAAACCTATGACAGGTACCCGGTGGCCCGCCGTTTCCTACACACATCAACTCTCCACTGCCGCCTCGGCAGGCAAGTTCTCCAACCCCTAGGAGAGGCTGTACGCCTTTGTTTTGTTTCATAGCGTTGAATGACGCATGGCATTCGGCTTTAGGAATTTCGACCTCCTCCAACTCAAGCTCGCTAATCATCGTCTTGTACCGGTTATTGTGTCCGATTGAACTGCTGTCAAACGCTTGTTCCAATGCCTCCGCCCGCGGGTCAAGGTCCGGCATGTTTGAGCCGTCCGCTTGGGGTGACCCACCTTCTGAACCACCGGAACTAAAGTAATAGATCAGGTATAGAGCTAGCCCACCGATAACAGCTGAACCAATAGCCGTGCGAGGTCGATCCCGAACCCATCGCGCCAGACCACAACCTAGGCCGGACTCACTGCGACTCTTGGGAAGCGGGTCCTGCAGCAGCGTCAACCACTCTTCTGGCACACATCTTCGGAGGTCTTTCAGCTCCCCAGGTGTCAGTCGTCTGCAACCTGTAACAGCCAACGGTTCCTCCTCTTTCAATGAACCTACTTTCTTCAATGCCTTTCGCACTTGCGACATATCCAAACCAACGCTGTCACGGCAAATCTGATCCGAAATGTAGGTCCAATTACCGTGCGGGTCCACGCTATCGAAATACGCTTTGAGTTCACGCATTGCCAACGTTTCTCCCATGGTATTACTCTCACCACGCGGACTCCACATGAAAACTTTTGAACATTGCTCTAGCCAGTTGAATCCGTTGTCTTCGATCAAGAGAGCTTGGCTATGAGAGTCACCTTGGTTGGCTGCTTCAATCAACTTCCTTATCGCTCCCTTAGGTGCCGCGACGACGAACTGAACCTTGGCCTCTTGTGTTCGATCGGCCAACGTCAACAACGTGGCCTCACAGCCTCTAACCGATGGTTCTGTGCCATCGGCATTCATTAGCCATGCCACAAGACCCTCCGGCACCACCCCAATTGATTCGATGCATGATATCGCCTTCATCGTCCGCGAATTTGGTACGCCCAAAAAAAATTGTTCCCCCAAAAAAAAGACAGAACATACACCACTGTCCAAGCCCGTTATGCTCCGTTGAGTGACGACTCCACGCTCTCACCTTTGGAGCATTCTTCGGCACGCCGTGGCCGGTGTGATGCTGGTGTGTTGCTGGTCGCTCGCGGTAGCCCTCCACGCAGTAGTTACGTCTGGAACGGGAGCTTTTCGTCAGGTTGATTCGTTATCCGTCACCACGTGGATTAGGTTCGCTATCAAGCCTGACGATAAGCTGCCGTGGATTTAACCGGTTGAACCGGATGAGCAGCCATCATATGAAGTTCTCTGTCCTTCAAAAGTCTATCTCTTTTAAATTTGTTGAGAGACGGCCCGTCCCCACCGAGTTTTCAGTTGTTATGTCTCGCCCGCCGAAGCTTTTTATTGTAATACAGGGAGAGTTAGCAACCTAGCGATGCAAGGTAGCAGAATCAACACCAAGAACTCCGTATGACGCAGGCAGCACCACGTCAGCAGCGGACCAGTTCGACACAATACCGGCCCTGTGTGGAGTGGGATCGCAGTCGGACGTTCCTTTGTGACTCATAGTGGACGGATCCCGGCCGCACGCCGTGACGGCTCACGTAATAGTTTTTTTTCCAGACCCGGTTACTGAGCTTTAAAGTCCTCAACACTCCACTCAATACAGCACTGCCGAGGAGGTCCTCTAGGCCTCGCGGGTCTCTGGGGCGATGTAAGCCTGGGATGCTTGTGTTTTGGTTCTTTTCTCTACAAGCTCGGCCGGCTAAGCACCCATGTACTCTTGAGACCAGCAGTACAGTGCTTCCGAGTCTTGCCCACTCCCAACTGTCCACTCGGCTTACTAGGAACAAAGACTCTTCTGGCCTTAATATGTGTCCATCGTAGTGCTGGCCCGTCTGTACCTGGGTGATGTCATCCGTACCGTTCAAGTGCCCCTGTTCACTCAAACCACTCGCGCGTATCGAGCAAAACCCAGTCTTACATCGCCCAGTTAAGACGGCCGTATTAGTTCATGAGATGTTTTCTTTGGCGATCCAAAACAGGGTTTTCTTCAGCAACTCAAAACAGGACCAACAGTGCGGGTCGTCCATTACGTGCGAGCCGCCAAGCGCCAGTGAAGGAGCCTCCACCACGGGTGTTGTATAAAAAGGTCCGAAAGCGAGGGTGGGCAAGTAAGCATCGCGAGTGTAAGAATTGCGACCCACCGTCAACTAAGGACGAAGAATCGGATGCGCACGAACACAGTAGTACTGACTCAAATCGTCGACCGAAAACCTTCACAAGGGGTTGTGGGGAAAAAAATTGTTTCAGACATTCTCTGATGACCACAGGACGCCGTGGCAGTCGTTCTGGCAGGTATCGAGACGGAGGTCTTTGGCTTCGTGGTGTCCGGATTTGATGTTAGCTCCGGGAACAGATTGCATTTTAAATACGTCCTCCATGCGTGTATCAAATCCCCACGATTCAACAGTTTGGGGCTTGCCTTCGAACTCGGTCTGGCATTTACTGTGCGCAACGCGGCACACACAGTTGTGGACATTGTCGCATGGTTGTAGTGTAGAACCACAAGTCGACGAACAACTTCGGTCGGCAGGCAAAAATGTGGGCAGCACATATTCGAAATCCCATCGTGGAGGCTTATCCGAACTATAACCAGCTCGCTCCGGATCATAACCAGGCAATGTGTTGAACAAATGCTTGTGCGCTTCATCCCACAAGGAACGCCGTTCGTCGGATCTTGAACCGCAACGTACAACACAGTCTCCAACATTTGATGAATAATGTCTGACCGCATCCTCCACTGCGAAAGCATTCATCGACAGGGGACCAAAACGATGACAAGAGAGGAACTCATTCTTTTCTTTACACATCATCACTCCGCTTCCACCGCCACACGGATGTCTACCGGTCCCTTGCAACTTTTGCCACCCGCCTTTAAGATATTTTTCGCAATCTACCAAAGGCAATTGAAGCTTACTTAACTCGCGTCTGCTCAATCTCAGTTTCAGAGCATCTTCCGGACTCGTGGGCTCCGTTTCCACAGTTCGCAAGTTACTAACGGAAGCAAGATCCGGTCTCATCTTACGGCATTCGTATTGGCAATTATAAGTCGCATACAGTTTGTCCTTCGTGTTGAACGGAGACATCCGTCTCATAACGTCTCGCACTGTCGTATTGTAACCAATTAATTTGATCCATTGCTCAAGCATTTCTCCCTCGGCCCTAACGCGACACTTGACCTCTGCAAAATCACAGGAACAACTCTCGGCCGGGCCGTTCCTCGAACAGCCGATACAATTCCCTGAACAGCTCTTTACCATGGCATAGCGTGCTCGCAACATGGCATCAAAAGCCCTCATTTCGGGAACTTTGGGGGTTTGCGTAGAGTCCATGAACCCCCTATCAGGGCATCGAGGAATAAAGGGAAGACGCCTTGAAGTCTCTTCCCACAAAGGGCGCACCACTTCTCCCTCCTTATCGCACCGTGCAATACAGTGCACTCCCACGCTTTGCAAATAATAATCAATGGCTTCCCTCACTGCAAAGATGTCGTATGCCCACACACCACCAAATCTATGGCAGGTGCCCAACGATCCTGCACACATTAATTTACCACTGCCCTCGCAGGGATATTTTCCGATTGCTGCATTTATCCGGGGGTAAGGTTCTTCCTTATAATCCTTTGAACGGAATGCGTATCGACAGTCGGACCAAGGGAGTTCGAGCCCGTCCAACTCACGTCTCGTCATCGGCATCTTCAACTGACTTGGGTATACTGTGGTTGTCTTGTGCTCTGCGGTAGTCTCGTATTCTGCGGTAGTCGCTGCTGTGGGGCCTGTACTCTTCTGTAACCCCTTCGCCTTCAATTCAATGACGGACTCCGACACAAGGCGTTGGCTGCTGGAAGGACTCGTGGTGGCATCCTCACCCACGGTATTTTCATGCAATGCTTTCTTCGTCTTCTCCACAGTGACTGGTGCGACAGAGTCAGTCAGGCCAGGTGCGTCATAATGTGCAGTTGAACTGGCCTCAAACATTCGCTTCATCGTGGCCGAGGTAACCGTGGAGACCAGGTCCAAAAGACTTGAACTGCTCATGGTCGTACTTTCGCCCTCGGTAGTATTACGCAATGCTTTCTTTGTTGTGTTCACAGTGACTGTCGCGACAGAGTCAGTCGAGCTGTAACCTAGGCCGGGTGCGCCATAATGTGCAGTGGAACTGGTCTCGAACATTCGCTTCATCGTGTCTGTGGCGACCGTTGAGACCAGGTCCAAGAGTCTTGAACTGCTCATGGTGGT
>NW_011645788.1:46435-49739 GCF_000223845.1 Gregarina niphandrodes | reverse complement strand
CACCGATTCCGGGCCCATCGCCTCCGGACCCTACTCAGGCCGTACTCAACATCAACAATGTCGAATATGTGACGGCGGGGGGGGCTTCTGGTATCAGCGCCAGCCACTCCTCTGGTGCAGAGCCGCGGAGACGCTCCAGCTCATCAGGTGTGAGATGTCTGTAGCTTGTGACGGTCAGCGGTTCCTTCTCTTCCAGTGACCAATTACCGGAGCTACCTACCTTCTTCATTGCCTTCCGCACCTCCGACATTCCCCGACTGACGCTCTCACGACAAACCTGATCGGAAACGTGGGAGAACTCGTCGTCTGGGTCCACGAACTCGAGATAGTCTTTGAGGTCACGCATTGCCAGTGTTTCGCCCATAGTATTACTCTCGCCAAGCGGAGTCCACATGAAAATTCTTGAACACTGCTCGAACCAGTCGAATCTTTTCTCTTCGTCCAAGAGGGCGCTCTTCTTACTGAACCCCCCTTTCTCGACTGCTTCAATCAACTTCTTCATTGCTTTCTTTTGTGCCGCAACCACGAATTGAACCTTCGCCTCTTCTGTTCGATCAGATAACGACAACAACATAACCTGACAGCCTCTAATTGGCGGTTGCATCCCGCTGGCGTTCATTAGCCACGCCAAGAGCCCCTGTCTTCCCACATTGATTGTTGCGTGACACGATCCCGCTTTCATTGTCCACAATTTTATTCAACCCGGCTTTTACCGCGCAGTTTTAAGACAGAAACATGTAGCGCTGTCCTGGTAGGAAAGATGATGTGGCCCGCTCGGGAGGAGGGTTCGTTCTCTTGCTTGCGGCATTGATGCGAGGCCGAGTCTGCCGCGGCTTGTAGCAGCTTCGTCCGCACACTGTACCGAGCGTCCATCGGAAGGCAGGCCGGCCTCACACCCTCGGAATCCCCTGTCATGGTCACGCTGAGGAAGTGCTTGGTACAATTGTCGTCCCCCATTGGCGTCGTAGCGTAATCTTGGTCGTAGTAAATTCCTATCTAGTCACTCAAGTGGTATTCAGTGACGACTCCAAAAAGGCGTCAATTATACCGTGGGGTACACGCAGGTCATTGTATGAATGGGTCCGAAGGTGAGGGTGGTGTGCCATAACAAGTATAGTCTTCTGCCTTCATTCAAAAGAGCGGGACCGGTACTGCTTTAGCCTCCCTTATACCGCTCCTTTGTTGTTCGACGGCTCGCAGTCCGCGGGGCACGTGCCTCTGACTGACAATCCTCGCCGCTCAAGCGAAGCTCTCTTCTTTCTGGAACACCGAATCCCACCATGTCCCGCAGACTACGCCCGGCACCACTGCAGGCCGCGTGTGCGCACGTGTGTGTGCCCAATAAAGTCAAATAAACACCCTCCATGCGTGCGTCAAATCCCACGATTCAACCGTGGGCAAGGTCGGCCTCCAGTTGTTATATCTCGCCCGCTGAAGCTTTTTGTCGAATAGGGGGGGTCAGAAACCGTGGCAACGCAAGTTAGCAGAATTAACACCGAGGGCTCTTTATACGACGCTGGCAGCACCACGCCAGCACCGGACCAGTGCGACACAACAATGGCGACAGCTACTGGATTGGTCGCCGCTGACGTGGGGTATGCATATATGGGGAGCTTTCCGGAGTCGACACGCGAGCTTAACTCGCGCGAGCTGCAGGCCTGGGAAGATAAGCCAGCGAAGTGCCGCCTCCCACCGTTCACCGCCGTCACCGAAGAGGAATTTGAACAGTGGGCGGATGACGTGGCGACTGCCGTCGGCGAGCAGTACCACTACATCCACGACGAGACGCTAGTGGCTAGACCGCGCCTGGATGCCAGCCACCGTCAGAGCGCGTTTGAATGGGTGTAGGAGAGGCCCCGGGGTGGCGGTAGAGAGGTTTCTGTCCGACGTAGCTAGGTCACTGTACCCGGCTCACGAGAGTGCTGACAAGAAAAAGAAGGGCCAGCCGCCGGGAGAGGACGTCGGCATGCCAGTGGCCGCAGTCGAGAAGGCAGTGCAGAGTGAGGGTCCAGGGGGGCGAAATGTCGGCATGAGCCGACAGAGGACATGGCGCTGGAGCCACGAGTCGCGGGAACCGTGACTGGAGGATCGAGTAACGGTCGAAATTTTCGGTAAGGGCCCTCGTGAAGGGGGCCGAGATTGAGCTCCAGCAGGATGCAGGCACAGAGGTAAGCCTGCTGAGGAGAAAGGATTGCAGTCGCGCCGGCGTAAGAGTGTCGCAGCGCCGACAGCGAGTAAGCTCAGTGTTGGGTTCAGGGTCACTACCCGTGACTGAGCCAGTACCGATAACAGTGCACGGCGAGACGGACGAAGTAGAATTCGCGGTGCATGACCAACCATCGGTCCCGAACCTCATGCGGAGGGTGGAGTTGGAACGGCTTGGTTTGGTTGAGAGAACTCCGGGAAGGCGTTGGTCCTGGCGGCACAGAGAGGCGCGGTTGATGAGATACGGCTTGCCACCAGTAGTAGAGGAGCAGTCGGCGGATCCCTTCTAGAGGCAGCGGCAGGTGTTCGTGGAGGACACGGGACACCTGGACAAGAGCCTGAGGGACGGGCTGTGGAATCTGTTGGTCCCATACAGAGACGTATGGGAGTACCCAAAGGTGGCGCGCGTGAAGTACGAGGCGCGTTTCGAGGCAAGCGGCAAGCCTATAAAGCGAGGTTCAGACATCTCGAGCTTGAGTTGCGGGCCGAGTTGGAGAAGCAAATGGAGAAGCAGCTGAAGCTCGGAGTCATCCGTCCTTCGAAAACCGAGTGGGCCGCCACGCCGCACTTCGTGAAGAAGAAGACGGGCGAGTGGAGGTGCGTTTTGGATTACCGGAGGGTGAACCAAAGCATGACTACCGACTCGTATCCGCTGCCCCGAATATGGGACCACTTAAGAACCACAGCAAACCATCAGCACTTCACGACTCTCGATATGAACTCGGGATTCTGGAATGTGCCGATAGCGGAGGAGAGCAAGCGCCTCACCGCGTTCATCACACCGTTTGGGCTGTTCGAGTTCATTGTCATCCCCTTCGGGATTAAGAACTCGCCGGCGGAGTTCCAGCGCGCGATGGACATTTGTTTGAGGAGGTGTTGGACCACCGCACTCTGTGTTACATTGATGATATCATCATGGAAGACGGACACGGTGCCGGAAATGATGCAGCGGTTGGAGAAGGTCTTGCGACTGCGCGGAGAGAGAGGCTTCTACCTCAGGCTAGATAAGAGCGAGTGGCTTAAGACCGAAGTAAAGTACCTCGGTCACAAGATTGTGCGGCAAGGGATAGCACCAGGAGAGGAAGATAGGCAACGTTCT
>NW_011645788.1:44411-46415 GCF_000223845.1 Gregarina niphandrodes | reverse complement strand
TCACCGCGTTCATCACACCGTTTGGGCTGTTCGAGTTCATTGTCATCCCCTTCGGGATTAAGAACTCGCCGGCGGAGTTCCAGCGCGCGATGGACATTTGTTTGAGGAGGTGTTGGACCACCGCACTCTGTGTTACATTGATGATATCATCATGGAAGACGGACACGGTGCCGGAAATGATGCAGCGGTTGGAGAAGGTCTTGCGACTGCGCGGAGAGAGAGGCTTCTACCTCAGGCTAGATAAGAGCGAGTGGCTTAAGACCGAAGTAAAGTACCTCGGTCACAAGATTGTGCGGCAAGGGATAGCACCAGGAGAGGAAGATAGGCAACGTTCTCAATGCCCCCGCCCCCGCCTCAAGGAAGGAACTGCAGAGCTTCCTGGGAGCCGTTGGGTATCTACGACCCTTCATCCCGCGATTCGCCGAGTACACTGCCCCACTGTTCGAGTTGCTCAAGAAGGGCAGGTTGTTCGTCCGGATGCTCGAGGAGAGGCATTCGTGAAGCTGAAGCAGGTGGTAGCCGGTGCGTCGTTGCTCCACAAGCCAGTTCCAGGAGCGCCGCTCATCATCGGAACAGATGCCTCGGAGGTTAGCATTGGCGCGGTGTTGAAGCAGGTGCAAGAGGGTAGAGAGGTCCCGTTAGAGTTCGCGTCTAAGAAGTTCACCGACACGGAGAGAAAGTGGGATACGAGAGAGAGAGCTCTTCGCCGTCAAGTGGGCTGTAGAGAGGTGGTGCGACTACGTAGCGCTCCATCATTTTATCGTACGCACAGATCGAGCCAACCTACGCTACCTTGTGGGAGTAGACAAAGGGAAGGTGTTCCGCTGGGCGCTGGCGCCCAGCAGAGTCAACTTCGCCTTAGAGTTCCTGTCGGGAGAGAAGAATAACATGGCGGACTGGTTGTCGCGTGTCGCGGTACGCAGCGCAGATGAAGAGTGCGACGCAGAGATCGAGGCAATGGCTTTGAGCGGTAGAGTGATAGGCCACGTGGGCCAACTGTTGGGGGTGTCGGAAGAGGACTTTATGAGAGAGTACCGGCAGCTGGAGCCGCAAGGAGTGCCTGGAGTGAAGGGGGATGGCAAGTGGTGGCAGCAGGCCATGACTGGCAAGGTGTACGTCCCGGAGCGACTGAGCGAAAGTGAACTTCCACTATGGCGCCAGTGGAGACGCGGTTGTACTCAAGACGCGGAAGAGAGTGGCCAGCATGTTCTACTGGCCCGGACTTGCAGAGGACGTTGCGAAAATGGTAAGAGAGTGCCTAATATGTGGTAAGAGAGTGGCAGACTCGAATGAGAGCTCCACGGGATACTTGAAACCTAACGAACTGAGGTGGGGTGTCAAGTTCCAGTTTTGTATCCAAGAGCTGTTCACCAATTTAGAGGCAGCAAAGAATATCTATCACCTTCGGATTCACGAATTCTCGCGGTACGGATTATCACCGGCCGACGCTTCAGTAGCGTTGCGTGCACTACTTGCGAAACGTAGAGACGTTTCTCCGTTGAGTCAGAGAGTTTCCCTTACTTGGCTACATGGACGCAGTGTGGCATAAAAATGGATCACTTGCGGGAAGTCGCGACAGCATTCGGTCAACGAGTCAAACCGTTTGATAGAACACTTCCGGACTCCCAAGCCACATCCGATAAAAAGCCTCTGCGAGGTTCGATGCTAAAGGCCGAGGCGATTTCACATATTTTGTGAACGATGTCGACAAGATACGAGCGGCAACAGACTCTGGAGAGCTTGGAAGGCTTAAAGTTAAAGACATGGCAGGCAAGCTCGACTGGTTAACGAAATGTCGAGAACGATACGCACTGAAGGTTACACTTCTCCAACGCAGGAGGGACACCCTCCTCCCCCCTCCACCCTCCACCGACGCATGTCGTCAAGTTGCGGCTTTAACATTGGGGACGCGACTGTCGGGAGGCGTAAGGCGGGACGACGTAAGGCCGACGACGTAAGGCGGGACGACGTAAGGCCGACGACGTAAGGCGGGACGACGTAAGG
>NW_011645788.1:41533-43761 GCF_000223845.1 Gregarina niphandrodes | reverse complement strand
GTAAGGCGGGACGACGTAAGGCCGACGACGTAAGGCGGGACGACGTAAGGCCGACGACGTAAGGCGGGACGACGTAAGGCCGACGACGTAAGGTGGACGATGGCATTCTTTAGCGGCATAGAGGTCCGAAAGTGAGGACGAAGAATCGAATGCGCACGGACACGTGAGTCGCCGACCCAAGCATGTCTTACCTATGCGTATTGATTGACAAAGAGTTACGAAAAAAAAATTGTTTCAGACATTCTCTGATGACCACAGGACGCCGTGGCAGTCGTTCTGGCAGGTATCGAGACGGAGGTCTTTGGCTTTGTCGTGTCCGGATTTGATGTTAGCCTTGGGAACAGATTGCATTTTAAATACGTCCTCCATGCGTGTATCAAATCCCCACGATTCAACAGTTTGGGACTTGCCTTCGAACTCGGTCTGGCATTTACTGTGCGCAACGCGGCACACACAGTTGGGGACATTGTCGCAGGGTCGTAGCATAGAACCACAAGTTGATGAACAACTTCGGTCGGCAGGGAAGAATGTGGGCAGCACATGCCCCAATTCCCATTCTGGAATCTTACCCTCGCGATAGCCAACTCGTTCCGGAACATAACCGGGCAATGTGCCGAACAAATGTTTGTGTGCTTCATCCCACACGGAACGCCGTTGGTCGGATTTTGAATCGCAGCGCACAACACAGTCTCCAACATTTGATGAATAATGTCTAACCGCATCCTCCACTGCAAAAGCATTCATCGTGAGTGGACCAAAACGATGACAAGAGAGGAAGGGCACATCCTTCCAGGGCGAGTTGAATTTCAGCTGCCAGTCATCCCAGGAAAGTAACTCGTTCTTTTCTTTACAGGTCATTACTCCGCTTCCACCGTCACATGGATGTCTACCGAGCCCCTGCAACTTTTGCCACCCACCTTTAGGATAATTTTTGCACTGCTTCAAAGGCAATTGAAGCTTACTTAACTCGCGTCTGCTCAATCTCAGTTTCAGAGCATCTTCCGGACTCGTGGGCTCCGTTTCCACAGTTCGCAAGTTACTAACGGAAGCAAGCTCCGGTCTCATCTTACGGCATTCGTACCGGCAATTGTAAGTCGCATACGATTTGTGTTTCGTGTTGAACGGAGACATCCGTCTCATCACGTCTCGCACTGTCGTATTGTAACCAATTAATTTGATCCATTGCTCATGCAATTCTCCCTCGGCCCTAACGCGACACTTGACCTCTGCAAAATCACAGGAACAACTCTCGGCCGGGCCGTCTCGCAAACAGCCAATACAATTCCCTGAACAGCTCTTTATGACGGCATAGCGCGCTAGCAACATGTCATCGAAATCCCTCATTTCGGGAACTTTGGGGGTTTGCGTAGAGTCCATGAACCCCCTATCAGGGCAGCGAGGAATAAAGGGAAGACGCCTTGAGGTCTCACCCCACAAACGGCGCACCACTTCTTCCTCTTTATCGCACCGGGCAACGCACTTTATTCCCACGCTTTTCAGATAATGATCAATCGCTTCCCTCACTGCAAAGATGTCGTATGCCCAAACACCACCAAATCTATGGCAGGTGTTCAATGATCCTGTACACATTAATTGTCCACTGCCCTCGCAGGGATATTTTCCGACCGCTGCCCCTATCGAGGGCGGAGGGAGATTCCTACGAGTTTCTGAATTGAATAAGAGTCGGCATTCGGACCAAGGCATTTCGAGCCCGTTCAACTCATGTCGCGTCATCGGCATCTTTAATTTACTTTGGTATACTGTGGTAGTCTTGTTTTCTGCGGTGGTCTTGTTTTCTGCGGTGGTCTTGTTTTCTGCGGTAGTCGCTGCTGTGGGGCCTGCACTCGTCTTCTTCTGTAACCCCTTCGCCTTCAACTCAAAAACTGACTTCGAGACAAGGTCTGGGCTGCTGGACGGAATCGTGGTGGCATCCTCACCCACGGTATTTTCATGCAATGCTTTCTTCGTCTTCTCCACAGTGACTGTCGCGACAGACCCAGTCAGACCAGATGCGCCATAATGTGCAGTGGAACTGGTCTCGAACATTCGCTTCATCGTGTCTGTGGCGACCGTTGAGACCAGGTCCAAGAGTCTTGAACTGCTCATGGTGGTACTCTCGCCCACGGTAGTATTACGCAATGCTTTCTTTGTTGTGTTCACAGTGACTGGTGCGACTGAGTCAGTCGAGCTGTAACCTAGGCCGGGTGCGTCATAATGTGCACTTGAAC
>NW_011645788.1:40328-41379 GCF_000223845.1 Gregarina niphandrodes | reverse complement strand
CCGTTGAGACCAGGTCCAAGAGTCTTGAACTGCTCATGGTGGTACTCTCGCCCACGGTAGTATTACGCAATGCTTTCTTTGTTGTGTTCACAGTGACTGGTGCGACTGAGTCAGTCGAGCTGTAACCTAGGCCGGGTGCGTCATAATGTGCACTTGAACTGGTCTCGAACATTCGCTTCATCGTGTCTGTGGCGACCGTGGAGACCAGGTCCAAAAGGCTTGAACTGCTCATGGTGGTACTCTCGCCCTCGGTAGTATTACGCAATGCTTTCTTTGTTGTGTTCACAGTGACTGATGCGACAGAGTCAGTTAGGCCAGGTGCGACATAATGTGCAGTTGAACTGGCCTCGAACATTCGTTTCATCGTGGTCGAGGTAACCGTGGAGACTAGGTCAAAAAGACTTGAACTGCTCATGGTGGTACTTTCGCCCTCGGTAGTATTATGCAACGCTTCCTGTGTTGTGTTCACAGTGACTGGTGCGACAGAGTCAGTCGGGCTGTAATCTAGGCCGGGTGCGTCATAATGTGCAGTTGAACTGGTCTCGAACATTCGCTTCATCGTGTCTGTGGCGACCGTGGAGACCAGGTTCCATAGCCCTGAACTGCTCACGGTGCTATTCTCAGTCGTGCTAATATTCCTCAGCGTTTCTCTCGTTGCGCCCCCTGCGACTGTCGGGGAAAAGTCAGCGAAGGTATCGCTCAGCCTGGATACGTCATAATGAGCTGTTGAACTGGTCTCGAAAAGTTGCTTCACTGTGTCCCCGGAGACCGTAGAGACAAGGTCCGTGAGGTTTGAGCGGCTCGTGGTGGTATTCATCTCCCGGGCATTATTGACTGGCCCGTCCCCAGATTTTGAGCCACGGGACCCAAGCAAACAGATCAAGGCTAGAGTAATCCCACCGGCAACAGCTGTACCAGCTGCAACAGCCCAACGACACCGATTCCGGGCCCATCGCCTCTGGACCCTACCCAGGCCGTACTCAACATCAACAATGTCGAATATGTGACGGCGGGGGGGGGCGTTCCGGGTATCAGCGCCAGCCACTCCTCT
>NW_011645788.1:30767-40308 GCF_000223845.1 Gregarina niphandrodes | reverse complement strand
AGCCACTCCTCTGGTGCAGAACCGCGGAGACGCTCCAGCTCATCAGGCGTGAGACGTCTGTAGCCTGTAACGGCCAGCGGCTCCTTCTCTTCCAGTGACCAATTACCGGAGTTACTTACCTTCTTCAGTGCCTTTCGCACTTCCGACATTTTCCGATTGACGCTCTCACGACAAACCTGATCGGAAACGTGGGAGAACTCGTCGCCTGGGTCCACGAACTCGAGATAGTCTTTGAGGTCACGCATTGCCAGTGTTTCGCCCATAGTATTACTCTCGCCACGCGGAGTCCACATGAAAATTCTTGAACACTGCTCGAACCAGTCGAATCTTTTCTCTTCGTCCAAGAGGGCGCTCTTCTTACTGAAACCCCCTCTCTCGACTGCTTCAATCAACTTCTTCATTGCTTCCTTTTGTGCCGCAACCACGAACTGAACCTTCGCCTCTTCTGTTCGATCAGTTAACGACAACAACATAACCTGACAGCCTCTGATTGGTGGTTGCATCCCGTCGGCGTTCATTAGCCACGCCAACAACCCCTGTCTTCCCACATTGGTTGTTGCGTGGCACGACACCGTCTTCATTGTCCGACAATTTATTCAACCGAAATTCCCCCAAAGTTTTAACAAACCAAAACACCTGGCGCTGCCCTGGCAGGAAAGATAGTGTGGCCCGGTCGCTCTCACCTCTAAAGCATCTCAGAATTGATGGAAACTCCAGCGCCATTCGCACGAGCATTGACGCCCACACACAGACTTCAGTACACGCACACTTCAGGACAATTCAGTTACGTCTTCATTAAAATTTTGGCGGCTTGATTAGGGCGCGTAGCTTCAAATAGTGGCCTCGCGTCCAAGATCGGATTTTATCTGACCTCTAGGACCCGGCACCTAACAGTGGCGTTGGATTGGCCCTTTAACGTCTTTTGAGACGCAAAAGACATCGGGCATTTTTGGGACAACAACGCGCGCGTGTTTGCAGCGCATTTTCAGGGATAAGTTTTTATTGAATGGAATAGCGCATTTCCAGGGAAATATATCTTCTGTTATCCTCGCCTCTTTTTCCATCTTCCTTGGTTGGTTGTGTATAGTTCGGCTCAGCGGCACCAGAGCTAGATGGCTGTTGATGGTCATCCATGTCAGTCGGTAAACTCGTCGAAGTTTCCCGACTGCTTCACCCCCTTCATAGATGTGTGAGCGTAGTTGTATTTGCAGGTTGATTTTAGCGATTTTCCGTTTCCTCCAATTTGATCACTGAGAGAGAGAATTTGCGCCTCTCGTCGGCGGTTCTTTTCTGGACCCGTTGGTCACTAACCCGAGAAAGCCTGCCTGTCATCGGGGTTTAGTCGCCCCGGAATCCACGACGAAGAGATTATTAAATAACACTCTTGTTTTGTGTACATAACATGGGGAGTCGAGCTTGCCATCACGATCCAAGGCTTCAGCTTGTTGTTCACTAGCACCCCAAGTCCGTCTTCGATCGTCGTAGTGATCATTTTGGCGTTTTTAGCCTATTGTAAAAGTTCCGTGCTAAAATTCGAGTGGTTGTCGAACGCTTTAAGTTGCATCCATGATCCGTCTAACTCAGACAGCAATTCTCCCACCACGGCAGAATCGTCCACAGTGCTTGCATAAAAAAGTATGCGACGGCGACTACGATTACAAATTCGATTCGGGTGCGTCGCTGCGTAGATTGGTCCGCATCGGGCTGCAAACATCCCGAAAAGCGCTTTGTATAAGTAGTCAAGAGGGCCTTGGTCTATGAATTAGATGCTAGAGGGAAGGTACACTTTATGAGCTGGGCGCGACGCTTCGGCAAGAGTCTGGTACTCTCCACGAGGATCGACGCATACTTCGAGGATCGACGCGACTTATTCGAATGGCCTTACCGTCGAGAAACATGAAATAGAGTGGACACCGTGCTTCATCTAAGCTTCAACATAGCGGATAACTCCTGTCTGCAAATAGAGCTCTGTCTCTGCAGCAAGGCAGGTTCGAATTACTCTAGGCGTTTTTTCAACGTGCGTGCGTGCGTGCGTGCTGGGACGAGCGGCCGCAGTTTTCATGAACGCCTCGCTCAATAGAGAGTTTCTAATTCCTCGTTGGGTCTTGTGCATTTTCTTCCATGTGCAAGGATCAGAATTCTTCCAAGAAAAATGCGGACGACACAATGCGGGAAATCCAATAATGCGACTGTATCAGAATTGTTGTCCCATTTGATGGATGCAGAGGGAATCAGGCCGCCTGTTGACGACTGTGTTGTCAGGTTGCTGACTCTTAGTGATCGAAGTAAAGACGCCGATATCGAGTGTGTGGTACTGTTGCCTAAGAAAGCCGTGGCGAGTTTGACTTCGAAGAAAGTCAGTGAGGAAGCATGCCTGAAAAGATTTCACTGGCTCGAAATCTGTAGTAGGTTTGTGGTGTATGGTTCCCCTGATCCGTTTAATATTCTGGGTGAAACTTTAGTTATCCGAGAACTCAAAGAATATCTGGAGACGGTAGATCCTGAGGACAACTTCCGCAACGTGTCTGATGAGATTTGCCTCGAGAGCGTGGGTCGTACAGTTGCTGAGTTGCAGAAGCTGTGCGAGTTCGATAATGACCCACTGCAAGTGACGGCTTGTAGACGTCTGAATTTTGAGGAGTTAGAGGACCTTCTTGAAAGCGTGCCAGAAGACTGGGTGCCAGCACTGCAAAGGTCAGCTCTCCAATGCGGCATATTTGATGTTGAAAGCGGCTGGAGTTGCCGGTCGACACGGTGCGTACCAAACAAAATGTGTGTAACGGTGTCCACCGGGGCCACCATACTAAGTGGGATAGCTATTTGGGCATTATACAATTGGTTAAAACCACGTAACTCAGAAGCGACCACACATCCCATAAATGGGATCTTCAATATGAGTCGCACAACCAGCGTGAATGAGACCGCCACCACGCTGACCCCTTACGAGACGTTCAGCATCAACCACACAGCCACCAAAAGCGACACTATGAACAGCCTGTTGGGCTTGACTCAAGAACCTTCATCATTGCTTACTCAAGAACCTTCATCATTGCTTACTCAGATGAGCATCAGCACCCCTTCAGATCAAGACAGGCATAGCTCAATAGACACATTCACAAGTCTTACCTCGTCAGTCGCTGCGGACATGACGAAGGAAACGACAAAGGTACTCCGGAATGGGACGGATTCCGGGTTCAGTGTCAATGATCCTGACCCCGTTCAGCACTGGAATTATCCGCCGAGAGGCGCTCTGAATCTGGCCACGCCGGTGGTACACAACGACACCACCACGGAGCTTGTCACAGGCGCCGTCAAGGTCAGAACGAATGCGACCACGCCGGTGGTACACAACGACACCACCACGGGGCTTGTCACAGGCGCCGTCAAGGTCAGAACGAATGCGGCCACGCCGGTGGTGCACAACGACACCACCACGGGGCTTGTCACAGGCGCCATCACGACCACACCGAATGCAACCCCGTCGGGGGTACGCTACGACACCACTACGGAGCTTGCCAGCGGGAAGACACCCCCAGTGTATACGAGCCCATTCAAGACAAGGATGAGCAGAGAGGCGTTGGACAGGATTCAGCTCCCACGGTCGGATTGCAATGGTCTGTTCAACGCAAAAAGTTTTATGAAGGACAATTGGGCTCAGATGGGTGAACCAGGAATGCAATATCCATGTGAAGGCGGTAGCGGAATCCTGTTGTGCGGGGCGCATGAGGAGATACAATACACCTGTCACGTTTTCGGCGCTCCATGGATGTGCGATGCGTTTGGAGTGAGAGATGCGGTGGGTGTTTATTTGAAGGACAATGGGAATTGTGTTGTACGTTGCGACAGTGAAGAGGAAATGGGGCGTAATTTGTGGAAAGGGGCTTATCGTAATTTGTTGTACGTACCTTCAAATGTGTTGAATCGGCGGTCGGATTTCGATGCTATATTACCGAGGTTACACCCTCTAGACAAGAAGTGCTCTGGGTCATGTGAAGGTGATGGATGCGAAAGAGATAATTTCAGCTTTATTCGGGATTGTCGTTGTGCCATATCTAAGGTTAAGTGTTTAATAAAGCCGGAGGAATACAAGTCTGCTCAGCCGATTGAATCGTTTGCTTATCATACAGACACACGAGATGTATTTAGAAACCTTTCTGCATTTAACGCTAAGAAAAAAGGACAGTATGAAGTTCGGGAATGCAAATATGAATGTCTTGGGCGAGAGCTCGGTGTGGAGGAAACAGAAGATACCAGTCGCTTTAAGACAAGGATTACTAGTGGTGAATTAAACAGGCTTGCCCTTACACGATACGAGTGCCGTAAAATCTTCAGGAAAACGAATTCCACATACGAGTCGATAATACCGTCCGGACGTTATCCATGTGAAGGCTATAGCGGGATTATGAAGTGCGGCGAACAAGAGTCGTGCCATCATTTTGGGGGCCCATGGACCTTTGATGCCTTCGCGGTACAGCACGCGATTAGGTACCATCAGAAGAATGATAAGGGCTGCATCGCATCGTGCCCTAACATGATGGATAGGGTACGTGATTTGTGGCAAGAGACCGACGAGAATTTGCCGTACTTCACCGAAGGTAACGTGGGTCCTCAACTTGGTGTATTCGAAGATTTCCTGTCACAGTTATATCCTGTCAATGACGATTGCTCATTCACCTGCACAAACTGCGACAGAAAAGACTTTGCTGACGTCAAGCAATGTTTATGTGCCCTTGCCAATGTCAGCTGCCGTGTCCGACCCAAAGGAGAAAAGTTCTGGCAACGACTTGAATCAGTTGGTTATCATACAAATCCTGTAGATATCTTGAGAAGCCTTACAGTATTCAACACAAAAGAGAAAGAATATGACGTTGATAATTGCCAGTATAAATGCCATTTACGTCCCTTGAAAAGAAGGAGACATCTATAGAGACATCTATAGAACCAAGTTTGTTTTTGAACCAAGTTTGTTTTTGAACCAAGTTTGTTTTTTTAACGTCAAGAGATAGCAGCCTGGCCGGACATGCGGCAAAGAGATAGGATGGTTGTATGGTCCGGTGGAACACTGTTTGGTTGCATTCACCTGGTGTTATGTATGTTGGTGTTATTATGCCGGTTTGATCAGGCTCCAAAAGCATCAGGCGGACTTGTAGGTTTATTGAGTCGGGGAGTGGTGGAGATGTACGGTGTTGGAGATCGTTCTTCGACATCAAGATACTCTGGCTCGTTGGGGGTCATCTGCTCTGCGACAACCTGCTGGGGCAATAGTCCAGTGAGGCCTTGATCGTTTTTTGTGTGGGGTGCTTTTCGTGAGAATCCTGCGGTGATGGGATGATGAAGAACACTCGCTTCGGTCTTTACCGTTTCCCATGACTTGCCATCCGTCACCCCCGGCATACTCCCCTTATCTATCGTGGGAGATTTAATCATCTGAGTGTGCGAAATAGAGGCAGTCCCGGGACTGTTTGCAATAGCTCCCAAAGTCACGCTCGCAAGCGCTCTCTGCTCCGCCTCCTTTTCAGCCCTGACCTTCGCAGCCAGCTCCTTCTCGCTTACGTCTTGGTGATCCGCGCTCGCAGCAAACTGGACCGTCAAATCTTTGCTGCCATTACTCACCAGCTTCTTCGAATCCGATCTCGCAACGTCAGTCGACTTAGCAGATTTGACGCTAGGCTGCTTCCCCAGTGAGCGCCCCCGAGCCGCTTGATCTGCCACACCAGGTTTATCTGCCACACCAGGTTTATCTGCCACACCAGGTTTATCTGCCACAGCAGCTTGGTCTGCCACAGCAGCTTGGTCTGCCACAGCAGCTTGGTCTGCCACAGCAGCTTGGTCTGCCACAGCAGCTTGGTGTGCCACAGCGGCTTGGTCTGCGACAGCGGCTTGGTCTGCCGCCGCGGCTTGGTCTGCCGCCGCGGCTTTTTCTGCCGCCGCGGCTTTTTCTGCCACCGCGGCTTTTTCTGCCGCCGCGGCTTGTTCTGCCGCAGCTTGTTTCTCAGCAGCGTCTGCAGCAGCCTGCTGTTCTGCAAGCAACTTAGCAGTCTCCGCCTCCATCTTGGCCTGCAGAGCGAGCGCAGCCTTATCTGACTTGGTGATATTCTTGATCTCCTTTTTCAGATCAACTATCTCATTTTTGATTCGTGCAATCTCGGCATTATGCTTCTTCTCCTCTATTTTCTCCTGCTTTTTCTCAGCCTTGATCTCCTTGCGGAGGTCCTTATCAGCCCGCTTGTTCGTCTTCCACTGCTGCTTAAGCTCTCTCTTCTTCATTTTATAGAGGGAGTATTGCTCCTTCATCCTGAAGCATGCCTGTACTCGGTCATCGCTGAGGCTATCCCATTGCTTCTGTATCGCTTGCTACAAACATGATATGACGACATAACGACAGGCTTACCACGTCCATGATGTGGGCTACCGAATTAGCTGAGCGCACATTTTAGGCAGCATGTGATTAATGGACGCCCTAAACTTAACGATTAACGTTCAGTCTGGTTTGCCGGATTGGACGTTAGTTGGGCCACGCGGTATTGGCGACAGCAGGGAAAGAGATTAGGCCTTCCCCCCGAACTGCATGTTATCAGATGTGTTGGCAACACGCCACATGCACTTCGGGTCGTGAATGAGCGCTAGTCATGCCGGCACTCATGTCGCTCGAGAATGCTGTGAACCAGGACAGTTCGGCAAGTCCTTACGAAGGTCGCTATTAGCCTAGGTCGTCATTAGCCCGCTTCTCGTCGTCCGTTGCTTTTGGGAGGACCTAAGGCGAGTAAAAAGTTAGCGAGAGCGAAACACTTTAAAAAGATAGTGTGCAAACAAAAACGTCCATGATGTAAGTCACATTGCACCGAACCAACTAAACACCCTTTTAGGCACCGAACCAACTAGACACCCTTTTAGGCATCAGCATGTAATTGACGTGGATAAGTTCGATATACGAGTAACAGGGTTTCAGCCATCAGCTGATGGCACTACGTTCCTGTATGATTGTCAGATTAGGATTGGCGACCACGAATGTAGAATAGGTAAATCTGGCAGTTTGCACACACGTTCGTCCAATGCACTACGGTCAATGCACTACGGTCAATGCACTACGGTCAATGCACTACGGTCAATGCACTACGGCCAACGCACTACGGTCAATGCACTACGGTCAACGCACCACGTTATCTATCTTAGAGAAAAGATTTAGCGAATTCCATGCTCTGCATAACAGCTTGTTTGCGAAAGGATATGGGAATCTGCCTACATTACCCAGCAAGACTTTAACAAGGCCCAATGATCCTGGAACAGCTGAGCAGCGTCAGCAAAGGTTGAACGGCTATTTGCGGACCCTTTGCGTGAGGCCGGATATTCGACAAAGCGAGACTCTGATAAAATTTCTACGACTGGATTTGGATTTACCACCCCAGGTGCCATTGCCTTTACCGCTGGAGATTTGGACTATGACTCATAGCAGTGATTTCGGTGCATTCTCAGTGATGGATTTTGGAGATGGTGGACCTATCTCGCAACACAAAGTTCCCTTGTTCGTTTGCGCCATGTCGGATACGACTGCGCTGTCAAAGTTGGGTAAAGCTTGGAGTGTTATAGATCCGGAGTATGTGGGTGCTCTGGCGATCTATAGGCCGGTATTGAATACGGTGACAGAATCTCCTGTCTCTAATTTTGTTCCCGGAAATTCAGTGGAAGATCCTCTCAAGTTCGTGCCTATGTTTACTAGACAGGCACAGAAACGAATTTGCATCGCCCGCTTTATTCCGACCGCCAATAAAGCACAGTTGCTTCTAGTCGGTGACGGTGAGGGACTACTTTCAGTTTACGAAATTCGCGTAACTTCGGCAACCACGGCCGAACTTTCTGTCCTTAGTACTTGCGAAATGCATATCAAAGCGGCCATATCTCAGGTCGTAGATTTGAATGGCATATTTGGAAGCGTAGGAGCCGATAACGGGCTGAGGATTTTCGAACCTGATTTAACCAATTACCAGCTGAAGATTTGCTCCATGGGAAAAGTATCCAAACCGTTGAAACATCCCAAGGAGACTCTTACCAGTATTTGTTTACTCAGTGGTCAGTTCATTCTTCGGCCACTACGACTGCAATCTACTAATTCACCTGTTGATGCGACTGCATCCGTTGCGAGCGAATACATAAAATTGAGGACTCTTATAGGCACCAACTGCGGTCAGTTGCTTCTTTATGACACTGAGGAGCCACTGCCCAAGTTCGTAGGAGCGATAAACTTGGGCAAGGTGATACGATACATAGAGAACCCTTTCAATGACAAAGAAGAAGAGGACATCGTACTGGGCAACTCCATTACCCATATGCAGATGCTTCGGTTTACTTGCCGGACTGCGGTAGACTCTCCTCAGACTACCCAACGGCTGTCAGGGCCGGGGGACGTGTCAGGGTCGGGGAACGTGTCAGGGCCGGGGGACGTGTCAGGGTCGGGGGACGTGGCAGGGTCCGGCGACTTGTTGTCCGGTCCACAGTATAGCCAGTCAGAAGTAGGACCGATCGTTACGGAGAAGCAGTCATTAGTAGTGAGTATTAGGGGACTGATATTGTTGCTGAACCCTTGCCTGGTTGCAGGACGGGATATTACAGAGGAGATCAACAATTTGTACAGATGCTTAACCAGCTCAGTCGACCCCGCATACAATCCCATTTACAACCATTATGTTTGGAAGGTTCTGGAATGTCCCATGGAGTCGTACCACAAGGCGACGGTGACGGCGATGTGTGCCTGGGGCCACCTATTGTTCTGCTCATATCAGAGAGGCGTCTGTGTGTTTGATTTGTCCGAAGGAGAGTTACTAAGCTGTCTAGATCAGTCCCGTTGGGGCACAATACGCAAGCTGCAAGTGATGCCTATTCCGTCGTCCTCATCGGCGACGGGCGGGAGTTATGCTCTTTTCGCGGCCACTTCTCTTGGAGGTTTGCGGGTATTGAATATTGACTGTCTCAGTCACTCCCGAATCTGGCGAGATGGAACCAAGTCAGAAATGCCGATCACACCCTACGGAGCGGTCTCTTATGAGGAATCCCTTGGCAACCTTTCCGGTGGGGGGGCGCCCATGCCTCTTGGACAGGTCACCGGACCCTCTTTGGGCCCGCCTTCAGGCTCCATTAATCTCTCGCCTCGGGGCAGCTCAGAATGCGCTGCCCTTACTCTCGCCGATGAAATCGACGAAATATACAGTGCCTTCAGACCCATAAAAATATGACCTGTCTCACCCAAATCAGCCCAACATCCCCAAGCCCAACATCCCCAAGCCCAACATCCCCATTAGTACCCCGACATGCCATGTCGACCAGTCCTTCATCAACATCTAAACGAACAGACTTGCCATCCGAGCCATCGCGGCCTTGAATACAGTAGAAGAGGCTATCTGCTGCAGCCGCCGTTTGGATTCCGTCGAGCAGTTCCAGTACCCGAATAGGTTCGCTGAACCAAGTGCTGCGGCCATTAAGGTCAGCGCCATCTGCAAAAGTATTAACTCAGGTGCCCCAGGAGAGTTGACCGACTCATGGCGAAGGT
>NW_011645788.1:26978-30206 GCF_000223845.1 Gregarina niphandrodes | reverse complement strand
GATAGGCACTCCCGAAATCAAAGTGCAGGCATCCCCGTGTGCGGGTATAGTCGGGCAAATGATCTGGCGATAGGCACTCCCAAATCAAAGTGCAGGCATCCCCGTGTGCGGTATAGTCGGGCAAATGATCTGGCGATAGGCACTCCCAAATCAAAGTGCAGGCATCCCCGTGTGCCGTGAGGGGGAAAGCACGCGAGGGTGATTACATAACAAGAGCTGCGACTTTGAATGCGATGTGCAGCACGCAAGTTGTAGGGTGCTTGGCGGTTTGAAACAAGCCTGAAGCCACACTGGCCGTGCTGGGACTGCCCGACACCGACACTTTTGGGTCAGCGGGCATCGTCACAGATATCGGACCCTCCATTTTCAAACGACAAAATTACCTAGCCTTCTAAAGACCCACTGAAACTGGGCTAGAGAGTGGCGGAGAGGAACAAGGTACACACTAGGTGTGCAAGGGGTTATGGAGAAATCTGTACAACCAAAACTGTCTGTCCCACAAGTTTAATCCATCATGGGTGTTGCTCTTCTGTGGTCGAGGATGGTAGTTCGGAAACCGGTTTTGGCGACACAATTCCGTGGCATCCAGCGTAGCACATCTTGGTCTGAATGTGTTTGGTTTTGTTGTGTCCCTCTTTGGCATTAGCACCTGGGACAGACAAGACACCGAAGACGTCAGGTAGCCTTGCATCAAATCCGTAGGATTCTATTAAATGCTCAATTTTGTCGCCTTCAACACGGATGGCGCATTCGGCATGAGCGACGCGACAGAGACAGTTGGGAATATTACAATTGCCTTGGTCAGGATAACAGATCGATGAACATTCTTTATCAGCAGGGTACTCAGTCATCAGAGCATTTAGGAAATCCATTCTTGCTAATTCATTTTTCTGTTCTATATCAGATTCTTTCCACAAACGAGTTTTAGCTTGCCTTGACAAATCAAGAGCTACTGTTCTCTTTGGATCGCACTTTACACCCATCAATTCCGTGGAGATGATGTCGTACCGCATCTTCCATTGCAAAGATATCCATCCACTGAGGACCAAAACGATGACAAGAACGGCGCACGCCTGTGCTCTTTCCACACATCATTACTCCACTGCCACCACCACATGGATATTTGCCAATCTTATCCAACCTTTGTAGGGTGCCAGAATGGTTGTGGCACTGTTCCAAAAAGAGCTGAAGCTTTCTCAACTCGAGTCTAGACAGTCTCCAAATGAGGGGATCGTCAGGACCTGCGAGCTCCCTCTCCAAAATATAATCTTTATTACGGAGCTCCGGTACCGGATGATGACATTTATATACGCATTCCCGAACATCAAAGATCTCGTCCTCGGTATTGAAAGGAGACATTCCTTCAAACGCCTGTTGTAAGGTTGTGTATAACCCGATATGGTCGATCCATTGGGCCACCTGTTCAGTCTCAGGACGTACAAGACATGTAATATTTACTAAATTACAATAACATGAGGGAACACGGTTTTCTTCAGGACCGGTGAACATATTATTACAGTCAACACACGACCCTGAACAACTCTTTTCGACGGGATAGCGAGGCTGCAGCATCATCTGGAAATCTGCCATATTGGGAACCGCTGGCGTTTGCGTAAAATAAAGGAAGCCTGAGTTCGGGTAGATAGGAATCTTTGCCAGCTTCTGTACTTCTTGCCACATATTACGTACCTTTGCTTCTTCATCGTCGCAACGTACAACGCAGTTTTCGTTCGTATGTAAAATACGTCTAATCGCATCCTTCACCTCAAAAACATCATACGCTGGACCCCCGAAGTGGTGGCAGGTGCCGCCAATGTCGTCAGTTAAAGCGTCACCAGCGGCACACAACAATTGTCCACTGCCACCACCACACGGATACGACCCCACTTCTAACGTCAAAACCGGCCAACTGCCGTCCCTGTAACTAACTGAATTGAACGCTTCACGGCATTCGGTCTCATTACTGTTCATTGTCCAAGCCAGCGCCCGTCTGCTCATCTTGACCTTGAAAGGACCCGGTCTCTCAGTGGTCGTGGGGGGCTGAGTCCGGGGAGAAGTCCGGGGAGAATCTCTCACTTCCAGAACCTTTGAGTGACCAATCCCCCTCAACATCAAGCATGCCAACCCTAGCCCGACTGTTAGAAGGGTACCCGCAGCGAGTGCTAGGCGACACCGGGTCAGGTGACATCGCGTCGCACCCCAACCCAGGCCGGCTTCCACATCCTCGTGGGATGATTCTGGCAGAACCGATAACCATTCTCTGGAGACAGTACCCCGAAGACTCGTGCACTCGACAGAGGTCAGGGGTCTGTAATCAACAACTTCCAAAGGCTCATAACCTGACTCATCATCACAGCCATCCGCGTCCTCCAACATCTTCAACAATTCTGACATCGTCCGACCCACACTCTTTTGACAGATAAGATTTGACATGGGGGCAAATTTGTTCTCCGGATCAACGTCTTCTAGATGCTCGACGATCTCCCGTAGGGCCGTGAGTTCGGCTGCATTGATTACACCACGCCTGGGACGGTGTAACAAAATTCTTGAACAAGCCTCCAACCATGTGCTCTCCTCATACAAGGAAACTTCGTCATCAGTCCTTCCGTCGCCCTCCCTGTAAATACCAGCCAATTTCATTAGGGACTCCTTAGGTGCCGCAACGACAAACTGAACCTCCTTTTCTATCACGTAGCGTCAGCATCCCGACATCACAGTCGTCAACCGGAGTCTTCAACCCATGCGAATCCATCAACCATGCCAGCAACACCGGCTTTTGCACTCTGGCCGACTTATAGCGTCCTATGGTTCTCATTCAATGTTGGTTCCCTCAGCAAATTTTTCCAAACTTAAAATGTCAGCCTTACTCTCACAGATCAAATCCACGACCGGCTAGCCGGATGCTTTCACGCCGATAAAAATATGACCTGTCCCGCCCGAATCAGTGCGCCACACATAAGCACAAAGTTCCCATCACAAGAGCCGACCCAACTGTCATGTCGACCCGTCCTTCACGCGGTTTAAACGAACAGGCTTGCCATGCGTGCCAACGCGGCCTTAAATACAGTAGAAGAAGCTATCTGCTGCAGCCGCCGTTTGGATTCCGTCGAGCAGTTCCAGTACCCGAACAGGTTCGCTGAACCAAGTGCTGCGGCCATTAAGGTCAGCGCCATCTGCAAAAGTATTAACTCAGGTGCCCCAGGAGAGTTGACCGACTCGTGCCGAAGG
>NW_011645788.1:25293-26958 GCF_000223845.1 Gregarina niphandrodes | reverse complement strand
AAGGGGGATAGTCGGGCAAATGATCTGGCGATAGGCACTCCCAAATCAAAGTGCAGGCATCCACGTGTGCGGTGAGGGGGAAAGCACGCGAGGGTGATTACATAACAAGAGCTGCGACTTTGAATGCGATGTGCAGCACGCAAGTTGTAGGGTGCTTGGCGGTTTGAAACAAGCCTGAAGCCACACTGGCCGTGCTGGGACTGCCCGACACCGACACTTTTGGGTCAGCGGGCATCGTCACAGATATCGGACCCTCCATTTTCAAACGACAAAATTACCTAGCCTTCTAAGGACCCACTGAAACAAGGTTGTATCCAGACCCTCGATTTCGCACTTGTAACCCCCCCTTAGCATACGACTTGCCAAAATCTGAAGGGACCTCGGCATGCCTACAACGAGGGTTCTGGTAAGGGGCGGAGATCTGGGAAGGGGCGAAGTCCGCTGCCCTCGGCATGGAAGTTGATGGAAGGGGCGGCATGGGTACGGAAACTGACAGTGGAATCTCACAAGGATTAATTATTAGATTGTTAAGCAACGTGATGTCCTTGGAAGTCAGTGGCATGTGGCTTTCGGGAAGGCTGTCAGCGGTATCCGGATCTATCCCCAGTAGCACCACCCTCTCGCATTCGCTCAACCCCACTTCATCGGACTCGCCTCGGCACATGCTGCAGACATACTGGAAGTAAATGTGTATACCGTGAGGGTCGTAGTCACCCACGTAGAGTAGTCTCGTTGGTGGGGGGAAGTCCTCTCCTGTTGCGAACGAGCGTTTTCGCTGTGATTGCCATGACTGAACTAGACGTGTTAGAAACTTCCTCGTGGCGACATCCGGAAATCCACGGCCAGTGATCAAGCACCAACTATTGGGAATCCAAGGCACCAACGATTCAAATGCTGCTACAGAACAACGAGTTGACCTGGGGGAGATGGAAGTAAATTGCAGGGGTATTGATCAGGGAGGGGTATTGATCAGAATACGGGCTGGTCCGATCTCGACCTAAAAGGTCGACCTGGCTCTCTCGATCGAGAACACGGGGACCGACCCCCGAAACCCCACTGTGACCCAGGTCCCGAAACCCCACTGTGACCCAGGTCTGATTGACCAGGTCAGGTTGACTAGGTCAGGTTGACCAGGTCTGGTCGTCACTGGTGGTGCAGGGTCGGTGTCATTGGTACAGTGTTTTTCGAGGATGATGACAGTCCATTCTTGCATTACATCTGTGCTCTGTCGGGTAGCCGTTTGCGGCGTTAGTAAGGGCGGCCACTCAATGACTACCTTGGTTGCGACAGCCTGGTCTATGAGTAAGGGCCTTTCCATTACGGTCCCGTCCAAGAGGAGAGACCTGCTGAACACGAGGCCCTTGGGTGCTGGTATCACCCCTAGGTCCTCTCGGGAGACGCCCAACACGTTGACTAGTCCTATGGTTGCGGCTGGTAGGCAGGAGAACGCAGCACGTACTTTGAAGGTGGTGGTTGGCTTGGCCCTGGTTGTCAAAGTACGGGGCCAGCTTATAGTACAAGCCTCTTTGAGAGATAAGCTCTCCAGTTTGTTCTAGACTCAGCAGTTCGTCGAGCACGCCGAGGTCTGAAAAGTCTGTATATAAGAGCGTAGACCAGCAACCGCATAGATCGGGGACGGGATCATACGGGGGCGCAGACCCGGGG
>NW_011645788.1:0-24897 GCF_000223845.1 Gregarina niphandrodes | reverse complement strand
ACCGGGGGGGGGGGGGGGTCTGCGCCGTCGTAGTCGGGTGTCAGGGAGTGCAGGGAATACATTTAAGCACGTCATCTGGCTTAGCCCAGGCAAGTTTCAGCGCACATTCGTCAGTGTTGTTAAGTAGATCAAAAAGCAGGGCTTCAACCAATCTTTGGACGGGTCCCATACGCCTGCTATGATCGTCTCACTCTCATTTTTCGGTATCTGTCCCCTTGGCGCTCTTGGCGCCCTTGCCCGCCACGCGTGGGTGGATCTTAGGTTGACCTCCTGTTCGTACACCCTCAACCCTTCGTTCACACTGTGAAGAATTCCGGTTTTGTGTCAGGTCAGTTTGGTGCTCTGATGGAAGTGGGTTTCTGGATTTGAAGCAGGAACTTGATCGCGAGGGTCGCGAGAGAGAAAAGGTGGATACAATTGGCAATGGAGGAAATACACAGTCCGACGGCGAAGGATTCGATAATCCAAGGCACGTTGTGGAACCAGATGAATTGGTCGGAGTGAGGCTCATACTTGAAGCTCCGGTTCAGTCGCAGCCACCCGAGTACGGACACTGCGGTGTTAATGATCAGCAGCAGAGTCAACCCGGCGAGTAGACGCAACGCTTCGAATTCGGTCAGACCGCGGTTGTAGGCACTTGTGCGCAACCGGAGAAAGATCCAGCAAGCAAGAGCGCAATCTAGAAACGCGGCCACCATCACCGCAAACAATTCCGAAGGGATATCTGTCCCCGTTGGCAACGGCGCTGAAAGGGACAGAGCTGAGCGACAATAGGGAGGGAGTCACGATCGTGAGTGGGCAAGGAATATGGGTGGCAAATGACGGGGACAAAAATACCCATGAGGCTAGTCAAATGAGTCAGGGCGGCCAAGCCATAGATAGAACAAACGCTGCCGAAACGTTCAGAACGGGTGAGAACCAGAAGACTGACTGGCCCTGCTCCTTTGACGCTGGTAAGCACTCGGTGCATTGGTGGAGGTGCACTTGGTCATTTTTGGGTCGCAAATGGTTGAAACGTCATGGACAAAGCGCTTTCGAATTAAAAGCTATGAGTAAGCAAACACATTTGCCGTAAACCCTTACAGGTAACTAATAGCCCCGTGACTTACCGCCTGGACCGCCTGGACCGCCTGTCAGACCACCTTCCTTGGTGGCCCTCGTAATGACGGGCGTGCAGTATCATAAACATTCCAGCAAAGGTTCTGCTGGCACAAACATGTGGCACAAACATGTGGCACAAGCATGTGGCAAAGTTCCTCCAGCAAAGGCTTGTGAAGCACAAGCCGGTTTTGTAGCTACGCGTTTGTCGTTGAAGTTAATCTGGCTCACTACCAAGATCCGTTAGCAGACTTTTATCAGCACCGACAGCCTAATCGTAAGACGGAACTCTCCTCACTGACCCCCCCCCCCCCCCCCGTTGTTTGGCGTGTTGTTTCAAGTTTAGTAGAGGACGAATTGAATGCGAGAGTTGAGAAGGGTGCTCCGGTGTTGATAATATTTCGTGACCGGCCGGACATTGTGGAGTTGCCACATGCGTCTCATTTGCATGACTCGGAGATCAAGGACCAGTTGGGTCAATTGCAGTGTGCACTACAAGTACACGTAATCCTAGGCATTTTGGTGTTAAAGGGGCGACGGTTTCTGATGGTGGTGGCGGGACAGGAGATCGTGGCAACTTTGCCCCCGGACTGTTCGCCTCTGGGTGTGTGTGAGACTGCACATGAGGTGCCGGCTATCAGTCTGCGACGTTGCAGTCTCTTACCCGCACATCGACAGATCTTCGCTGTGAGTTCGGTGATTGCGTTGCCCTTTTACATCCCCACGGAGAAGTTCTTAAGTGCAAAGCTGCTGAAGCCGGTGACCGCCGTTTACCGCGCTCCCGCCATGGGAACTCGTGGTCCTTCTGAACCGGACATTACTGTCGACGACTTGCTCGGCCCAAGCATTGCTTCCGTAGTTAGTGAGATTGAACGCTCCCTCTCCAAGGGTACCCACTTCTTCAGCTTCGACTGCGACCTCACCCACAGCCTTCAGGCCCAGTACCTCCGCTACAAAAAGGACCGCGAATGGTGCATTCCCCAAAAAGTGCCCGTCTGGACACCGCCCATCAAGACCGTCAACCTCCACCCCGCCACCGACCACTCCGGTCACCATACCGGTTACCACACGGGTGACCATACCGGTCACCATACGGGTGACCATACCGGTGACCATGCGCGTGACCATACCGGTCACCATACGGCTGACCATACCGCTGACCATACCGCTGACCATACCGGTGACCGGTTCAAAGCGCTACCATTGTTGGAATACGCCCGTCCCGGCTTCGTTTGGAATGCGAGTTTGTGCGCTCCATTTTTAGAGAACAAGGTAGACCCGCAATGGTTGTGTCCAGTGGTGCAGGGTTCAGTATCTGCCACCAACACGAACGCAGGAGATGTGTACATTTCTATGGTGCTAATATCGCGGCGTTCGGCATTGCGAGGTGGCACGCGTTACTTCGCGCGTGGATTGGACGAGCAGGGACATGCTGCTAACTTTTGCGAATCAGAAATGCTCTGTGCCATCTACCCCACCCTCACGTCACAGAACGGCGTGCCCTACTTCCCCAGCTCCTCTCTCGGCGTCGACCATTGGACGCCCGAACAACTACATGCCGGAGACCGTCCACCACACCACCCACTCAGAGATCGCACACTCACCGCCGAGGGCCTGTCTGCCGCGGAACTCGCCGGACACCTGGCCGCCTCTTATAAGTCTTCCCAAGACCTCGCACGACAACTCGAAACTGTCGGCGAAATCTTCGCCGGTCAAGCGGTCGCCGACAAACTGACCGGCGGCGCCGGAGCCGGCGCTGGCCCTGGCGCCGGCTCTGGAGCCGGCTCTGGGGCCGCAGCTGCAGCTGCGGCTGCCGCCGAGAAAGAGGTTCCTGTCACGGGTGCGAACAGCAGCAGCAGCGAGAGGGGACCCGTTCCGGGTTGGGGCGGATGGTGGTCGTATTTGCAGATCCGAGGCAGTATTCCCTGTTTCTGGGACCAGATTGGTTTCGGACTGAACCCGCAACCTCGAATCAACGGCAGCTTTCAAGAGAACCTTCAGGGGTTTTTGGCGCACCAGAAGAAGCTCGAACGGGACTACGGGGACGTCGTGTACGTGAACTTGCTGTCCAATTCCAAGCCGGGTGAGGCGCGCATGTTGGACTATATGCGTGACCTGTTGAGCCAGCACAAGATGAATGTGGCACAACAGTCGGGAGCGAACCTGATTGGTCTGGAGGGTCAGGATGATGGTAATCGGTATGACTACTTCGAGTGGGACTTTCATAAGGCAGTTCAGACGGTGGGTTTTGAGGAGGCGATGCGTATGTTCGGGAAGCGGCAAGACGTTTACAACCGGGCAAAGAACATAGGGTACTTCCACACACAGGGACCCGCTCTTCAGAACGGGGTCATCCGCACCAATTGTCTGGATTGTCTAGATCGCACAAACGTGATTCAGTGGTACCTATGTCAAAGAGTGTATCTGTCGTATTTGCTTAAGCATCGGTGGGAGAAGCTCATTCGAATTTGTGGTCTTAAATACGCGCAAGACGTATATGCCAGCCAAATAAAGTGGATCACACTCAACGGTTCTGTGGACGGTCAGGGGTCCTCGCTCTGGCATCAGTTTCAAAGGGATAACCAGCCTAGTTTGCTCGCGCTGCCGATGCATAACCGACAGCCGTTCGTGTGTCCGATTTCGCGCTGGTCACCGATGGCGCCGATTGTGCCTTCTCCACCCTTCCCGGCTACGAGTATTTTGCCCTACTTCTCCTTCTTCCCCGACCCAGAGTTTGTGGAGGCACGCACGTACTTTGTCGGTGGCTGCTCAAACGATCGACTCATCACCGTCTTCTTCAAATGCCATTCGCACTCCTGCGGCCCCCACGGGAGCGGCGGACTGCAGTCAAGTGGCGGGCCACCTCGGGGTGAGTTTGCACCCGTGGACGACAATGAAGTGTTAGTGGGATGGTGGTCCCACGAGTCCAACTTGAGCACCTTGGCGGGAGACAAGGACATCCCTGCGATTGTGCCGTTTGCTCTACCCGTGGAAGGGAACGAGCCAGCCAGCGCAGTGCACGCGACATATGTGGTTAAGGATGCGATCAGTAGCATGTGGGCGGATTTGGGTGACCTGATTTCTGTTGCTTACACTGGTACGGCAAGCGTATTGACCCCGCTGCTGAAGAGTGGTAAGGCCACGATTCTCACGAATCTAACACACCTGAAGCGATCAGTCGGACGTTTATACAAACACACGTTCGAAGATCGGGCGCGACAGGAAGCAATTGACGCCCTTCTCGGAACACAACTCGCTGGTGGCGGCGCTACTTTAACCATGACGGTGAGCCACGGCCCAGTACCGCCACCCAGTGCCCTCGCCGGCGGGGAAGCTGAATTGGGCAACAAGTTCCTTAGTCTCTGGGTCGGCACCTGGAACACCGGCGGCGGCAGTTCTCTAGCCCGTGAAGACTTGAGCGACTGGCTACGAAAAGGTCTCGAGGAACGGGTCGACCTCTTCTGTGTTGCCTTCCAGGAAATTGTCGAATTAGCCTCCATAAACACCGTTCTAAATACACGCAATAAGGGTCGAGAAAATGAAGCTGCAGGAGCACTCTTACGGATACCCGGACTGCAGCAAGACTATAAAATCATCGCAACTAAAACGCTTGTAGGCGTCACCTCCGTCATTCTCGCCAAAAAGGCGCTTATTATCGGCGAAATTGATTGCCGACCACCCCTTGCCGAACTCGTCTCCGGGGACCCTGTCTCCGGTGACTCGACTATGGGCGACCCAGCCGGTATGGGCGACCCAGCCGGCACCGCCTTCTCTGGCGACGCGGTCGGCGACGTGTCCACCGCAACTGGCAACCAGTTGGGAGACCAGTCGCTCCCCTCCTCCATGCTTCCAGCTAAATCCGTAGCCGGGTCAGTGGCAGGTTCCGTCGGATCCGGTGGGATTGGTGAGGTATGTTCTACGGGTGTGAAAATGGGGTTATTGGGTCAGGTGGGGAACAAGGGTGCGGTGATTACGCACTTGTCAGTGAAGGGACGTTCCTTGTGTTTCTGTAACGTGCACTTTAATCCAGATAAGAACTCGGATCGGACGCAGGAGCGTCTAAGTCAGTTTGAGAAGTTGTTCGGTACCACGGCTGGTGGCAGTGGACTCCCGATCCGTGAACACGACTATTACTTCTTGGCAGGCGACTTCAATTGCCCTGCCATGGCCAGCATCAGCGAAATCGAGAAGTGGCTAGCCGAACGACGCTTTGCTGAGTACTTCCAGCGCGATCAACTCTCCTGGCTTCGCACTCTGCCCTCTGCCACCTGCATGCAAGACATTACCGAAGCCACCGTCTCCTTCTGGCCAACCTACAAATATCGCAAAGGCACCTCCACATATGACCGCAAGCGGGCACCCAGCTGGTGCGACCGAGTCCTATTCGGTGGAGTCAAGCTCAACCTCGGCCAAGCACATGTTCAGTCTGTCAGGTACGACCGAGTCAAAACAATCCTCTCTAGTGACCACAGGCCTGTCTACTTCCTTTGCCACATCTATGAACTATAACCCCTCACCTATATCGATCGATTGACCTCTCGGAGCTGGGACCTAGGTGGGGGTCTAGGCGGGAGTCCGTAACCGGCCTCTGACCTTGCCCGCCCCTTCCCTGTCTCCCCCCCTTCCCTGCGACTAAAATCAGTTAGTGCGATCACTTGATGCGCACGCGCGCGTCGTTTCGCGCGCGTCGTTTCGCGTTTTGCGAAGGCTAACGGCGGCGGCGTCGGAACAACCGGGTGCTAGCTAGAGCGATATTGTCCGTGTCGGGCCCGGCCACACATCGGCGTGTCCCCCGGACCCAGCTGGGCGCAGACCCGGTTGGATGCACAGAACCGGGTCAGCTCTCCGGGACTGGGTCGGATATGCCGAGCCTGTGAGTTGTGATAGAGTTCCAGTTAAATGCTGGAGTCGTCCATTTTGGGTGCAAGATAGAACTTGATGTAACCGACGTGGGGGTCGTCATTGAGGTTATACTGGACCTCTAGTGGTTGGCCAGGTGAGATGCGGAAGCGTACATTATCTGCTAGGGTTGCAGCTTTGGCAAAATAGCCAAGGTATCGCGAGGCGAAGTTTAGTTGTACGCTTGATTCGTCGCACTGAATGTCTACTCCATCTGACCTGGCTTTAAGAAGTGTATTGGCGGCACCGAAATCTTCTCTCGCTGAGAATTTGATAGTCTTAGGAGTGACTTCTAGGCCAATAGTGTCACTAAAGGTTTGGAGGTCAGTGATATTCTTGGCGAACAACTTCGATGGCATACTTACGGTCGCTGAAAATTCAGTTTCCGGAACCCCCAAATGGTCTTGATCGAATTGCATCAGCCTTAATTCAAAGTCGGCTACGCGATCGTAAGATTCGAACACAAAAGACACCCGATCTTGGTCGTCAACATTTCGAATGATAACCTGATCTTCATTACCGCACAACTTAAAAATCTTACTCACCTGAATCATATTCAGACCCAATGACCGACTCCTACTACATTGGTAATGGTCAAAAGCACCAGACTTTAAACACAACATAACCAAAGCCACATGACTCGTATCCATCGCCTGCAAAGCAATGCCTGCCTCACTGCAGTCCAAATTCACATCTGTAACCATATCCTTAATCGCATCGAATATCTTCTTCAATAACACCCCTTGAGGCAAACGACCCTCCAATGACATCTTGCAAATAACAGTTAATTTATAACCTCAATTATTCCCTCAGTGATAGTTTCCACCTGGCTAAAAACTCTCTCGAAAGACGCAATGTCCACCTAGAAGAAAAGGAGAGGAAAGGGGACTGCCAGTGCCGGCAGGGAATGTGCCTGGGTTGCGGAAATGCCGCGCCGCTGAAATGCCGCGCCGAGGAATGCCGTGGGTCTTAAATGGGGGCGTGCGCGCGCGCGCCAGTTCGATCTGGGATTTTATTTTGGCCCCGTGAATTGACACAATGGGCGTACCAACATTCTACAGATGGCTGTGTCAGAAGTAAGCTTCACCTGCGTGTGCGAACACTTGCACACACGTGTGCGAACACTTGCATATAAACGCGCGCACACGTGTGCACACGCGTGTGCACACGCGTGTGCGAGCGCGACAGTCAGACGGAGATTTTACATGTTGTGTGGTTAACATGTTCTTGTTTTTGAAGGTGGCCGAAGGTGGTGTTGGATGTGGTTGAGGAGCGTGAGAAGTTGGTGAGTGGAGGTGTGTTTGCGCCCGTGGATTTGGAGGAGGCGAATCCAAATGGGATTGAGTTTGACAATTTGTACATCGACATGAATGGGGTGGTGCATCCTTGTGCGCATCCGGAGGATGGGGAGCAGCCGGGTAGTGAGGCGGAGATGTTCCAGAACGTGTGTGATTATATCGACCGTTTGGTGCAGATCGTGCGGCCACGTAAATTCTTGTATTTATGTTTGGATGGAGTGGCGCCTCAGGCTAAGATGAATCAGCAGAGGAGTCGTCGATACAAGGCGGCGATGGAGTCTGAGCGTAGTGAGGTATGTTGGGAGGAGATGACGGAGGAGTGGCGGCGGTTGGGTAAGGTTCCGCCTCCGCGCAAGACGCGTTGGGACAGCAATGTTATAACTCCGGGTACGGACTTCATGGACCGGCTGGCTTATGCGTTGCGCTACTATGTGGCTCGACGCATGAAATCCAGCACATATTGGCAGAGTCTGGTCGTGCTTGTAAGCGATTCGAACGTACCCGGCGAAGGCGAACATAAAGTCATGCGTTATGTTCGCGAAATGCGAGGCATCAACGAAAATCCCAACACGGTTCATTGCATACATGGCATGGACGCCGACCTTATTATGCTTGGACTAAGCACACACGAAACACACTTCTACATCATCCGTGAAATTGTTACCGACGGAGGAGGCAATCGTGAACGTAACAAGCCATCATATATTAAACCAGACCAGGGACCAGGCCTACATAGCGACGGCGTACAAATCAACAAGAGCTTCAGAGCCACATGGAAACCCCTCCAGATCCTACAACTACCAGTACTGAGAGAATACCTCAAATACGAATTCAAATTCGACCAACAAGAACTCATCACTCAACACTCAAGAACCGGACACATCCTGCGACTAACCTCCGATCTGGAAAGACACATTGACGACTTCGTATTCCTTTGCTTCCTAGTAGGAAACGACTTTTTGCCCCACTTGCCAAGTCTCAGCATCCACCAAGGAAGCATCGACCAAATGCTCGCTCTCTACAAGCATGTATGCAAACCACCCAATCCTACTCACCACTCACCCAGTCCTACTCACCACTCACCCAGTCCTACTCACCACTCACCAAGTCCTACTCACCACTCACCCAATCCTACTCACCACCCACCCACCCATAATACTGTCCTAGTCACAATAATGTTGTAATCTTAAACAGTCTCATGGAACACCATCCCGACATCACCCACAGTACCCACCAACTATACCCAAGATGATCGAACCAGCCCAATACGATCTGTGTCTTCTCATAATCATGTGTGTTCCCGTGATCATGTGTGTTCTCATGTTCTGTGTGTTCTCATGCTCATCGATCACGTAATTTGCTGTAGACATTTCCGCAAATTGGTGGCTATCTTACTGACGAAGGAGCAATGCAAGTGGACCAAGTCCAGAATTTTTTGAGGTATATTGCTAAGGCAGAACCGAAGATTTTCGAAGACTCGGTTCGACGGAAGGAGCAACAAGACCGCCGAAACGAGCAGCAACGCGCTGAATCTGCCGCACGCAAAGCCACTGAAGTGAAAGCTGCTCAAGAAAAGGTGGACCTTCGCGGTGCAGAGTCCGAAGCTCAGCAATGGTCGGCGCCCAATCGCTGGTCTGCAGGCGGGACCGCGACACAGTTGCTGCCTCCTCCGCCCAACGCTACTCCGTCAGACGTGTCTGAGGTTTCGCGCGTGAGCCGGATGTCCGAAGGGTCGGCTACGGAGTTGGAGGCTCCGCCGGTGGCTCTCACCGATGAGGCTTCGGTGGATTTCGCGAGGGCCTTGACGGAGCGGCAAAAATCGAATTCACAGAAACACTATGACGAAGACAGTGCGAACCATGTGGCCCTGGGTCAGGGTGACGTCGTAAGCTACCGGCGGGACTACTACATGAAGAAGTTCGGCGCGCGCACCGACGAGGAAGTCGAGAAGATGGCGGAAATGGCCTCGAGACACTTCGTTCGAGGCCTGCAGTGGGTCTTGCTGTACTACAAGAGAGGCGTACCCTCTTGGTCGTGGTACTATCCGTTCTATTTCGCCCCTCTCGCAATGGATATGTTCCGTTACGGATTTATGACCGCCGGCGCACACGCGTGTGCGCCCCCGGTAGAGCCGTTTTCTCTGGGTGCACCGGTTAATCCTTTGGAGCAGTTGTTGGCGGTGCTGCCACCGCGGTCAGCTAGTTTCCTGCCAGCGGCGCTGCAGGACTTGATGGTGAGTCCGACGTCGCCCTTGAAGGACTTTTACCCCAGCATCTTCCATGAGGACACGGATGGCAAGAAGCAGAGTTGGCAGTGGACTGCCATCCTCCCCTTCATCAACATGTCGAGACTGCAGAACGCAGTGGCCAAGGTCCAGCATTTCTACAATGAGAATGAGATTAGACGAAACCGCGCCGGTGCAGAGTACTTGTTTACCGGTGCCGGTCTGTTAAGTAGTAGTAATAATAGCGTCCCCGCCGGGGATGGTAGCGAGACAGCCATTTCGTTAAATGGCGTCTGTGGTACAGTTAGAGCAGTTCGCGAGGCGCCTTTGCCGATGCAAGGTGACAAGTGCTGCTTGCCCTTTGAGGGTTTCCAGCCCTTTATTCCGGACGCGTGCATTATGGAGTACGAGCGGCCCAAGCAGCTGCATCCGAGACATGCGCACTCTTCCCTTATGCCGGGAGCGGTCCCTGCGCCCCCGAGGCTGACGGATCAAGACCTGGCGGACAAGCCCCCTTCGCGGGGACGGGGCATGTTCAACGTCAACGCAGCGATCCGCATCATCATGCACGTCATCGGAGGGAAGGCGCTGCGCGAATATGAAGCCAAAGAAGAGGCAGCCCGGGACGCCCAGTACGCGCAACGGATCAACGCAGCCAACATCATCGACATACACAACGCTCCGAACCCGCTCCTCACCCCCAAGCACACACCGGCCGCCGACCAGGGCAACTTCGACCAGGAAAGAAACCATCGTAGAGGACCCCCTCACGCCCGGGGCTATCCAGTCCACAATCAACAGGAGGCGGGCAAATGGGCCAACGGGCAATCGACCCACGGGCATCAGACCAACGGCCAATGGTCCAACGGGCAACAGGCCAACGGCCAATGGACCCATGGCCACGATTCGCATCATCAACAACCCCATTCGCATAATCAACAACCCCATTCGCATCATCAAGGACCCCAAACACATCATCAGGGACCCCAAGCACATCATCAAGGACAAAGGGGCCGGCAACGCGGTAATCCAAGTACGGCACAACCAGGTGCTTTCCAACAAGGCGGCTTCCAGCAAGGTGGTTTCCAACAAGGTGGTTTCCAGCAAGGTGGTTTCCAGCAAGGTGGTTTCCAGCAAGGTGGTTTCCAGCAAGCCGGCTTCCAGCAAGGTGGCTTCCAACACAACCAGTATCCCAGTGCAACCCAACCCCTCACCGTGCACCAGGCCGCTGGCCACACACCCGCAGGTTCCGACTATCGCCAGGGAGCGCATTACCGAGGTGGACAGCAGCATCATGGGGGTGGACAGCAGCATCATGGGGGTGGACAACAGCATCCGAAACAGGGAGTGAGCAGTCGGCCGGTCTCAACTTATCAGGGTCTGGAGCGCCCAGCTGCCGCGTCCAACTATAGCAATCGACCCACGGGCAATCGGAACAGACGTGGAGGAGCAGCCTCTTCGACCAGTTCAGCCCGAGGCAATCCCTACTACAAACGACAAGACGGCTGATCACTTTTCATGCACACTGCTCGTCAACATAGACCACTTTTCATCCCCTCCTTATTCGTCGACACAAACAGCCCTTGTTCGTCGACACAAACAGCCCACGTACTTTTCCAACCATACTGTCAACAAAAAAAAAAGCCCAGTAAGTCTCCTCGCCGTGGTCTGGGGTTGCATTGTCTTGTGTGTGGAGTCTACCATCCGGTAGCCTGTATCCGGGAAGGTCTTTTTATCCCACGCATTCTTGAACATTCTTACGCATCTGAAGAACTCAATAATTTGGCTGCCAGCCTTCAACAAGACAGAATGACTGACAGCACAGTTATTTGATACGCTTCATCATGCCACGGACCAATTTGCTACCTTGGACTGCTAAGAGCTGCTTGCGAAATATGAACGGCTGCTCTCAATTGTGATGAGTTACAAATATTCTGATACTGGGTCAAACGGATCGAATTCAGCGACCATATGCAAATACGGTATGACCAGAAAAAGCTTGTTCAAGAGATTGACCCTGAACTTGCGACTTAGTTAAAGAAACAGTTTCCGTGGCAGACAAGAAGGCGGCGGCAATCTTGGAGAAAGATGCGCTGATTCAAGCTTTCGGGAGAGCTGGCAACGGTTCGGGAAGCGGCAGCCCAATTCGCCGTCTTCTAACGTGCAACGATGCAACAATGTGGAGTGATCAGAGGGGCAAAGTTAGTCAAGGTGGCAGTCGAGACGGGCTGCATCAACCAATTCAGTATCAAGAGACCTACAAGCTGCACCTTGGAAAGCTAGAGAAGCTGCACCTTGGAAAGCTAGATAAGAACATGAGATGCGGATGCGGCTGGTACTCCTCCACGATTAGTATTCACTGAAGCACTATCAGGACAGCGATCGCGCCATTATCCATGCCCTTTCAACCAATTCGGTTTATGCCGTTTGGTTCAGTTGCTGACGACCGTTTGGAGCGTGACTCGCTCGGCGGGAACTGTGTTCGTCCGTTATCCCTGGTCACAATAGCCGGCCGACATGGTCAATGGGTAGACTCCTGACAGTTATAGACCTTTGCGCCCACGCTTCGTGACTATAAGAAAATTAATTGAAGACCAGATGTCTGGTTGATGATATGGCAGCCCATGCGGTCGCTTTCGGATTCACACTTGGTGACACTTGGTAGGTGTTGCTTAATTAACGTCTACATGAAGACGTTAATATTTGTCTCAACAGGGATAATGCTTTGATTGAGAGAGTTACTTGGTCGTGTGAACGCATTGTGGCTTGGGGGGGACAATTCCAGAGCTAGGCGCATTCGGCCAAGGAATCAAACCGGTTGCTAGAACACTGGTGCCACACCCAATCATGAGCACCATCCAACTCTCCGAGTTCGATCCCAGGTTGAGTACTTGGCCGAGCCAACTTGTCTGACCGCTAATAAGCTTAGCGCTACAATTTATCAAAAAAGAGTGGTGTGCCTGATGATGGCACATCCGAACGACAATTAGAGATGAACCAAAAATGGGCGTGAGATGCCGCATGTGAACACTAAGTGCAGCCCACTGTACGTGTGATGCTTGCGACGAAGGATAACGGAAAAACACATTTCTCGCCGAGCAAGACTCCCTGCATATGTACAAGCTCTAGGAGGAATGAATGCTACTTATGGAGCTGAGGCAGTACACATCTCCCTTTGCGATGTGGCCCTCTTTTTTCTTGTCGAATACTACGTGAACAATTACTCCGATCGGGTCGTGCCGCCTTGACCGCAATCTCAGTGGAGCTTACTTACTGCGACGGCACGTGGGAGGGAATATGGTGGTCGAAAAATTCTGCTTTTCACGGAGAGAGGGTAATGGTGACGAGGGCAGTGACTGGACCATACGATGGTCTCCATGAGGTTAGTGACAGGTCGGAGGTACACCAGGTTAGTGACATGTCGGAAATCAATATCTTAGTACTTGGTCGAACCGGCGTTGGCAAGTCTACCTGGATCAATGCTATCATCAACTACCTAGCTCATCCGAGCTTGGATGATGCTCTGGCAGCAGACTCGCTGGGTTGGGTTGTGCCCTTCTCTTTCAGCGTGAACTTCATCCCGGATGATCAAGATGAGTATCAATGTGCGAATGTTAAAGTTGGCTTCACCGATCAAGCTAAAGATGATTCGATAAAGGTCGACGACGAGTGGAAGAAGGTCGACGAGTGCGATGGCGCGACTGGCGTATCAGCCACGCAGCGAACAATTATACATTGTGTGAAAGTCAGAGATCGAGTTATCCGATTCATAGATACTCCGGGCATTGGTGACACTAGGGGGCCAGATCATGACAAAGAGAACATGGCTGATATCTTAAGGACGTTGCGAAACTATAATGACCTCCACGGCATACTAATTCTCTTGAAGCCTAACGAGCAAAGGCTTGACGTAATGTTCAGGTTTTGCATTCAAGAACTATTGATCCATTTACATAATGATGCCGCGAAGAATATCGCGTTTGGTTTCACGAACACTCGAGGCACGAATTATGCCCCCGGCGACACCTTCGATCCGCTATTCAAGCTACTTGAAAAATACAAGGATGTTAGAGTACCCCTTTCTAAAAACACTGTCTACTGTTTTGATTCTGAGGGTTTCCGCTACTTGGCTGTACAAAAGCAGTTTGGAGTAAAATTGGACTACTTGGTCGAGAATCAGAGAAGCTGGGATCATTCAGTCAAAGAGTCAAGCCGACTCCTACAACACTTCCAGAGTCTGACACCACATCCTGTTAGAAGCACTACGAATCTCTACGAGGTTCGCAGCCAGCTGCAATCAATCGCTGAGCCAATTGCTATCACCTCTAGGAATATCCAGGATACTATTCGTGAAAATGAGGAAGACATTAACAGCTTGATGAAAGTTGAAATGGATCAAGAGGAGCTGGAGCAGCGGTTGAAGACCGAAATAAGAACTTCAATGATGCGTGGCACGGGTAATCTAAGGACCGTGTGCGCACATCAAGAATGCGTTCAACACCTACCCCGCGGAATTTTGGGTAGGGATGGAAACCCTGTCTTAGACGTGGCTCACAAACGTGTGTGCTGTTACGGGTGTTGGATTCCTTTTGCCAAGTTGGATACGAAAGGAAAGTGGTCACTTAAATTATGTGGCGCATTCAAATTTAGTAGCATTTGCCATCATTGTAACCACGAAATCAGTGACCATATGCAAATACGGTATGATCTGGAGGAGATTGTTCAATGTATTGACCCTGAACTTAAGGCATCGATTAATGAGAAGGTTTCGATTGCAGATCGGAAGCGGGTGGCAATCGAGACGAAAAAGAATCTGATTCAAGAGCTTGGAGAAGAGCTGGACATGCTTCAGGAAGCGGCAGTCCAGTTCAGCGTCTTCCTGAAGCAAAATGCTCTTCTAACGTACAACGATGCAACGTTGGAGTACTTGGAGCGGACAATGAAAGAGGAAAGGGCCAAAGTTAGCCTTGGCGGCAGTCGAGACAACCTGGATAGCCTGATTCAGTATGAGAAAAAATATAAGCAACTCCTTCAAACTCTACAGGACCACGTGGACAGCGGAAAGAAGCCCATGGATGCGGCTGGTGCAGAGGAACTTATGCGCCGTTTGTATTCACTTAAGCACTACGGAACACATCTTGAAAAGATGAGGGAGACATTCGACGCAGTAGGATGCTCCGGTCGCGAAAAACCGTACGTGGTGAAGTGAAGTGAGCACCCAGACGGTATCACCGACGGTTGGGCGACAGCAGGTTGCCCAGATCATTGGGATTTTTTTACACCAGATTTTTCCCTTACCTCCCTCCTGACGTGATGCGTGTTCAAAATTTTAAAGGAGGATGGATTTGACAGATTCTGGTAAGTAGTACATCATACCACAACACACGACATGAGTCGCAACCCACTACAACCATACTACCACACATACAGAGGTTAATATTTTGATACTTGGTCCAACGGGTGTTGGTAAGTCAACCTGGATCAATGCGTTTATTAATTACCTTACGTATAATTCACTGGATGACGCACTCAAACACCACCTGCGTTGTGAGGTACCGTTTGCATTTCGCGCGCATTACGTAAACGAACAAGGGGAATTTAACCGCATTCAAGTATCTGTGGAATTGGAAGAATTGGGTCAAGAAAAATGTCATTCCGCGACTGGTGATTCATCGACACAACGAGCTTTTGTGTATCAAGTGAACATCCAGGGTTGCATTATTCGGCTTATAGATACTCCAGGCATTGGTGATACAAGAGGAGCAGATCAAGATAAGAAGAACATGGACGACATTATGAAGGTTTTGGGTCTACAAGCAAGGCTACACGGTATATTAATTCTGTTGAAACCTAATGAGCAAAGGCTGGATTATGTATGCCGATTCCGCATTAAAGAGCTACTGTCACACTTACATCGTGATGCGGCGAAGAATATTGCTTTTGGGTTCACAAACACCAGAGGAACGAACTATAGTCCTGGCGACACATTACCAGCTTTGTGCGAATTGCTTGATGACGTTAAGGTTGATATTAAGCTTGGCAAGAACAATGTATTTTGTTTTGATTCTGAAAGCTTTCGTTACTTGGCGGCTAAGAAAAAGTGCGGTGTGCTCTTGGGTCAATTAAACGAAAATCGAAGTAGCTGGGAACACTCTGTCCGTGAGTCAAATCGTCTTTTGGAACATTTCCGGAACATTCAGCCATACGAAGTTAGGAGTACGGTAAATCTTCATGATATTCGAAGGCGAATTGAGTGTATGGCTAATATTGTTATCCCAATTGGAGACAAAATTCGTACCACCGAACACGAGATTACAACCGACCTGTCACAACATGGCACGGAAACCGAAAATGAAAAATTTCCCCACCGCATGATTGAGGTAAAGAAGTTTCAACTCGTCTGTAATCATCAAGATTGTATTGTGAAATACCCTGGCGGAATTATAGATTTGAACGGACACATGATTTGGGGCCACGGAAAAGTGTGCGATTCCGAGTGTGGGTGCGGCTACTGGACCCTGAACATGGTGGCAAGCACCAGAACGTGCTCTGCATTTGGATGGACTGGCAAAACCAGTAAACATCCTAGAGGATGGATTTGCAAAACCTGTAAACATCCTACAGGTGATCATCGGCATGTCGACTACAAGTTGAAAGCGACAAAGATGGATTTAACGGCACGTGAGATTTTTATGAAGCAGAAGCAAGTGGCAAGAGAGGGGAAGGAGATGCTGGTCAAGGATCTTGCGAGTGAACTCACAAAGTTGTTGGAGGTGGCTGCAGAATTCAGCATGTTCCTGAAGGCCAATGCTCTTATCACGTACAACGACATCATGGTGGAGAATTTGGACCGTCTGGTGGAAGACGAACAGGCCGGTGTTGGACGAGGGGACAACCAAGACAAGTTGAATTGCAGCCTAAGTCAATATCGAGACCAATACAAGAAATGTCTATGTCCTGATAAGGAGAAGAATGGAGACGAACCATTAATGCTGGATAATCAACGTGTTATGTCCCTTATGGATGACCTGTATTCTCTCGAGCATTACGGGACACGGATCAAAGAATCATGCCGGAAAATCGACGAGGCAGAGCAACCAGTGAACCGTCAAAAATGGGTTGTGGTGGAGTGGTTCTCAAAGGCATTCGAGAAGTGGCGGCGATGATGAACACTTTGAACCCTACAACCCCTTGGTTGACTTTTTCGACGCCAATTATGGCAAGTTAAACCGAGACAAAACTAATCTCCTCAGTTTCAAGCAAGTTAACCTAGACCAATATGTTTAATTTTTGGCGTCGTCTGTGATCTTTTTGAGCGGCAAAATGTTTGGGAGCAGGAATGAGGAGCTGCACGACAACGAGGGACGTGCTGCACACCCGTGTTGAATGCATTGGGCAATATGATCGAAGGGGAGCGAGACTCAGTCGGAACTCGGGGGAATCAACACAAACTGGTTTGGTGGAGTCGGCGTCGAGACCAATACCAGGAATGTGTTGAAGTAATTGAGGAGTATGACAGAGACGAAAGCAAAATACATGACCTGGTTGCAAAATATGTGAGGGAGCTCGACTCTGTCGAATACGACGGGAAATCGATCAAAGATATACTGCCTTCGTGATGAGAACGCCTCAAGACTGGAATTGCTAGTGAACGGCCCTTCACGTCGTTCGATTTTGACGGCGCGCTCTCGAACTCCTCGACTGAATGAGCACCCCGAATTTTCATGCATGCCGAGCCGCCCACTGTGACTTGCTAGGCCTTACGACTCTTTTGTCTAGCAGGCTTTCCGCTTGTCTCTTTAACTCGGTTCCGGCGATGGGTGGTAGTGGACGTAGTCTTGCCTTGTGAGGTCGCTCTTAGACGTGCTTTTCAGACCTAGGAGTGGCCAGGTTGAGTACCAGGCTCGCTTCGAAGTCGGAGTAGGTATGATTGGATGAGCACCCCGAATTTTCATGAATGCCGCTGTGCAGTGAAGTTTAAACCGTCAAAAATAGACCACCACAAAATCAAACCGAAACACTAATCTACCCAATACTGGGGGAGGCCAGTATCCCTGTCATCCCGAGCATTAGGATTCCAAGGGCTAAGATGTGAAGCAGCATCCCTCTTGAAACGTATTCCGTCGGGAGACTTACGACATATGTTTGTTCCAGGTTTACAATCGTTTTTGTTTCGGCAATTCCTTGTCTCACATCTACGAAACATTTCCCGTAATGGTTCAGGGAAGGCAGAGTCCGTATAAGCTCTTTTATCTGGTCATTATTAAGTGGCTTCTTTTCATCATCCATATGTTCTTTGAAACGTTTGACAAGTAAGCAGCGTTCTAGATACATTGTGAAGCTGTCCAGCTTGTCTCGACTACCACCGAGACTGACTTTGGACCTCTCGTCTGTGATCTGGAGGTCCAGGTACTCCAGCTTTGCATCGTTGAACGTAAGGAGAGCATTGTGTTTCAGGAAGACGTTCATTTGGGCAGCGGCATTTTGGAGCACGTCGAGCTCCCTCTTTAGGTCGGGGGCTGCATCCTTGACTCTTTCAGTGATGACAGCAATTGGTTCAACCACACATTCGATTCCTCTGCGTACCTCACAAAGAGTCACAGTGTCCCTAACTGGATGTGGCGTCAAGTTCAAGAAGTGTTCTAGCAGACGGGTTGTCTCCTTGACCGAATGATTCCAGCTTTTCCGGTTCTCGTTCAAGTCCCCCAAACTTACCCCACATTCCTTATGTGCAGCCAGACATCGGAAACTCTCTGAATCAAAACAGTACACAACACCCTTTCCCAGACGGATGTTATAGCGCTCAAGTAGTGCCTTCAATGGACCAAAGGTGTCACCTGGGGCATAATTTGAGCTTCGACAATTCGTGAATCCGAAAGCGATATTCTTCGCTGCATCACGATGTAAATGGGTCAATAGTTCTTGAATGCAAAAGCGGAACATGACGTCAAACCTCTGCTCATTAGGCTTTAAAAGAATCAGTATGCCGTGGATAATCTTATATGAGCCAAGAACTCTCATGATATCGTTCATGTTCTTCCTGTCTTGATCCGCTCCTCTTGTATCACCAATGCCCGGGGTATCTATAAGTCGAATAACGCGCTTAGCCATTTCTATTCGGTGTACAACCGTCCGCGGTGTCGCAGACGTGCCAGTCGACCCGTCACTTTCTTCAACAGCAACGCTCCCCCTGCTGGGATGAAGTTGATCGCTGAATCCAACCCTGACATTCTTGCGTTCATAATTATTCCTTTGATTGAGAGCATGAATGCTGAAGGCAAAAGGTATAGCCCAACTTAGCGTTTTGGCTTGTAGCGCAGCATCGAAGGAGGAGTAGGATAAGTAATTGATGAATGTATTAATCCAGGTGGATTTACCAACACCAGTGCGACCAAGTATTAAAATGTTAGTTTCCACAGGAATGTCTCGGATCTAAAGATTAGTATGGATGATGGAGACCCGTGCCAACGTGTTCGACGCATTACGTGCCAACGTGTTCGACACGTTGGTTAGTATGGCATACTCTAAACGACATATGCCCCCAGCCGAAAAGTATTTAATCTCACGCTTAAGCCGGAGTGAGGATCTCACGTACGGATGCAGGGTTTCGGATGCAGGGTTTCGTGGTAACCTATTTGTCTCTCTTGCGGCTCTGGTGCAGGAACGACATCTATCGATTTCTCGACGCAAAATGAAATCGATTAAAAACCAAGCGAAAGCACTGTTGCTGGGCTTGGCCACCCACGCAAAAACCCGCTCATGTCAAGGAGTTCATTTTTATCTTTCTCGTGCTTGTTGAATTCGTCGTCGTGCCTTTCGCTTGACTATCTGAACGTCTAGTGATTGCAAAGGCATTTGCAGTAAATGTATCCGTGAGAGCAGGTACCGCAACGGCCTTCTGTTTTTCGCCCGTGTCCGCTGTTTGCACCCGTGCCCAATTCTGCGCTGTTAGTACTCCAGCACGAGCCAAAAAGATCTTCGCGCACATACGTGTCAAGGCATAACCATTGCAACAAGACGAATTGGGGACGACGACGGAGAAAGAATTGGGAGTGGTGTGGGTGATGTTGCGCGCCACTTGAGATGTTTTGAGGTTCACATGAGCTCTCGTTGCCCGAGCTCCCCCGAGCTGCATCAGCTACAACGTCCAACTTAATTCCTCAGCTTTACCCTGAAGCCATCATCAATGTGGTCCTCATAGTAACGATCTCATTTATACATATTTTTGTCACAACCCGCAAATGCAAGGACAACTGCCGGACATCACAGCCATTAACAACGATGCCGAACCCAGGGACAACAGCCACGGCGATGCCCCGGCCCCCCACAAAGGTACAACTCAGTGAGCTAGAAAGTGAGGGACTGAGTACGTGGCGAGACGGGCTCACGCCGACATCCGCGCGATGTTGTTACATCCGTCCGGTTAGGCGTACTTCAAGGAGCTTTCCCCACCCCATGACTAAGCATTGGGTTTTATGGGGTTCAGCGCTGAGGGTTACTTACTCCCCCCACTCGAGATCGTTACAGTCCTGTAGTCCGTTCCCCGAGTCTCCAACAAAATGCTTGCTGGCAGCTCGTTGCCGGTCGACAGTTCCTCACATTGGTCAGACCGTCTTCTACTTGTTGTCTTTCTTTTCTTCCCCTACCACCTGATGGCAGGTGCCTCGTTCCATTCATCTCCAGCAACAGAATCAGAAGATACCGGGGAGTCAATAAACCGTGGCCTTTTCGTCTTACTCAATCCCAAGACCCCAGGGAGGTCTTACGTTTGTATTCGTCTTCATCCGGTGCGTCGATGGTGCGTGTGGACAACAGTAGCTCGGCGTGTGGGCGCGGGCCGTGGTGGCGGTGATACCACCAGGCATTGTTTTTGGTTGCTGTGCGTGCTAACTGCATCAGCCATCGTGCTTCATCAACTGCTTTTGCTAACACCTACGGATTGTTTCACCGAGCGGTCCTTCAGACAACCGTACGCTCTTGAGCAAATGGTGCTTTGTGATGATGGCTTCTTGTGTGTTCCACTCGCTTTTGTGCCGCTCCCAGGGGCCAGGTGCACGAATAACCCCAGAGCTGTGAAGTTGAGTGGGATTCGCGCCTAAATTCACCCGTAATTACGAACAGACAGCAGGAAGATGTCTGTAGCAAGTTGTGTCGCCCTCAATAAGGTACCCGTATCGTATCCGAATCTTGCTGCCTTCGGGACCTCCCCCTGCCAGCCTGACCCCCACCAAAATAGGGGTAAACCCGCCAGACTGGAGCTGTGTGCATGAGAAAAATATGAGGACCTGACTACGGCTTCCACGGCTCTGAATATCCTAATACTGGGACAAACGGGCGTGTGCAAATCTACCAGGATCAATGCATTTATCAACTACTTGACCTATTCTTCTTTAGACGCTGCGCTAAAAGCAGACGAGCTTAGATGGGCTGTACCGTTCGGTTTCGGCACACATCGACTCAATGGCCAAGGTGTATTTGAAAGAGTTAAGGTCGCTATTGAATTTGACAAAGGGGCTGCTGAACATGACGGTACATCGGGTGACTCATCCACCCAATCCACCACTGTGTACCCGCTGTAAATCGAGAATCGAGTTATTCGATTCATTGACACTCCCGGCATTGGTGATACAAGAGGAGCGTATCGCTTTCGGGTTCACAAATACTCGAGGCACGAATTATGCGCCAGGTGATGGATGCATTGGGTATACTGACCAGGTTGCTTGATCAGTTGCAGTGTGTCGACATCAGAGTTGCTAAGGAAACTGTGCACTGTTTTGATTCAGAAAGTTTTCGGTATCTAGCTGCGAAGAAGATACACGACACGGCATTGGGTCAATTAGACGAGAATCGACGCCGGATTGAGTGCATGGCTGAACCGATGGTTGACACCGCTGTTGAAATAGGGTGTCTTCTTCGTACTCCGGAAGAAACGGAGAATTTATTGAAAGCCCGGGAAGCGTCACCCCTTTTCTGATAGTAGAGAGTAGCCTTCCGAAGCCTGCGCGCGGTGTTTCCTGTCCTTGCTCTTCCTGCGGCACCCTAAAATTATATCAACACGCAAAGGCAAAATTCTTCCGAAAGAAATGAGGACGACATTTTGTAGACAATCGAATAATGCGCCGGGATCGGAGCTGTTATCGCACCTAATGAATGCTGAGGGAATCCGGCCGCCTGTTGATGACTGCGTTGTCAGGATGTTGACTCTTAGCGGCAAGAGCAGAGAAACTGATATCCTGTGCGCCGTTCTGGTACCTAGGGACGCCGTGGTGAGCTTGACTGAAGTTCGCAAGGATGTTGGCACTGAAGAAGAAGCATGTCTGAGCCAGGACCGGAGACGATTTGATTGGCTCGAAAGATGTAACAGGATTCTGGTGTATGGTTCCCCTAATACGATCAATGCTCTGGGCGACACCTTGGTTATACGAGAACTTAAGGAGTATCTGGAAGGCGTGGACCCACAGGGCAACTTCTCACACGTGTCTGACCAAATTTGCCACGAGAGCGCGGGTCAGACGATGGCACAGTTACGGAAAGTGTGCGATCTCGATTCCGACCCACTGCAAGTGACGGCTTGTAGACGTCTGAATTTTGAGGAGTTAGAGGACCTTCTTCAAAGCGTGCCAGAAGACTGGGTGCCAGCACTGCAAAGGTCAGCTCTCCAATGCGGCATATTTGATGTTGAAAGCGGCTGGAGTTGCCGGTCGACACGGTGCGTACCAAACAAAATGTGTGTAGCGGTGTCCACCGGGGCCACCATACTAAGTGGGATAGCTATTTGGGCATTATACAATTGGTTAAAACCACGTAACTCAGAAGCGGCCGCACATTCCGTGAATGGGATCTTCAATATGAGTGGCACAACCAGCGTGAATGAGAACTTTACCATGAGTCGTTCAACTCCCATGGACTTGATACATTCAGTTCACCACAGGTCCAGTCCCGAGGACACATTCACAAGTTTTGACTCGTCGATCGCTGTGAGCATGACCAAGGAAGTGCTGAAGGCGTTCCAGACGGAGACGACCACACATTCAATGAAAGCTATGTCCAGTATCAACGGCACAATCGCCATTAACAAGAACGTCACCAAGAGGGGGTCGACCGTTTTCGACTTCGCCGATGAAGGGGTGACGGAAGCTCTTGAGACGAGTACAAGCGAACACCCAGTCCAAAACAGCCCGGAAGACAATTTCGCTAGCCTCGCCGCGTCGGTCGCTGTGAACTTAGCGAAGGAAGCGCTGAGGGCTTCTGAGACGACTACGCCGTCCGCAAACGGGACGCTCAGTGTCGATGGGACAGCCACCACGAGGCTCCTGAACCTTCCGTCGACCGCTGTGAGTGCGACCTCGCCGGTGATTCGCAGCAAGGTTGTGACAAGCACCGGCCCGGAGACGACCACAGAGTATACAAGTCGTTTCAAGACGACGATGAGCAACGCAGCGTTGGACAGGATCCGGCTCCCATGGTCATATTGCGATGATCTATTCAAATCAAAGGGTTTTAAGAATGGCGGTTGGTCCAAAATGGGCGAACCGGGATGGGCATATCCGTGCCGAGGCCGCAGCGGAGTCTTGTTGTGTAAGGAACGTGGCACAGAGTCGAACAACACCTGTTACTTTTTCGGCGCTCCATGGAGATACGACGCCTTTGCGGTGCACGATGCGATTCGATCTCACGTACTCAATAATGGAGAGTGCGCTGTACGATGCGATAGTGAAGATGAAATGGTGCGTCATCTGTGGGAGGAAGCTGCCGACCATTTGCTCTACGTACCAGCTCACGTGCGGAAACGGCGGGCAGATTTTGATGATATGTTGCAGGGACGCTATCCTCTCGACAAGAAGTGCTCTGGGTGGTGTAAAGATGACGGGTGCGTCAAAGGTGATTTCAATTCCGTCCCGGACTGTCGCTGTGCCGTTTCCAAGGTCAACTGTTTCGTGCGGTCAAAGCTTGACCACATTTTTCAGAACGTTGAATCGCTTGCCTTCGATGCTGACACGCGGTATATGTTTAGCAGTCATTCTGCATTCAACGCAAAAGAGTATTTCGACGTTAAGAACTGTAGCTACGAGTGTCGATGGTTGGATTTAGACTTGGCCAAAACTGCAGTTACCAGGCGGATGTTCGAGGTGGAAAGCACAGAAGATACGAGTGGCTTCAAGACAAGAATGAGCAGTCGCGAATTAAGAAGGCTTGCGCTTACATGGGATCAGTGCCGTAAACTTTTCACGAGAGAGGGTGGCAAAGCCCGGTTCGAGTCGGTGGAACCGTTGGGGCGATATCCGTGTGGAGGCGGCAGCGGTATTTGGACTTGTAGAAAGCAGCAATCATGTCACCGTTTTGGCGGTCCCTGGATGTTTGATGTCTTCGCCGTACAGGATGCGGTTAGGCATCATCTGAGGAACGATAGAGATTGTGCCGCATTATGTTACGGTCCGGAGGATATGGTGCGTGATCTGTGGCAGGAGACAGAAGCAAATTTGGCTTCTTTCCCTCACCACAACCAAACTCCCCGACGGGAAGATTTCAACGCCGCCCTGTCGCATCTCTATCCAGTGAACAAACCTTGCTCCTCTTCCTGTGTGAACTGTGATGAAAATGATTTCGCCCCCGTCAAGGACTGCTTATGTCATGTGGCGAGAGTCAACTGCCCCGTCCGAGACATGTTGGATAATCTTTGGTTCCAGCTTGAATCCTTTGCTTATGACACGAGTCCGCGAGATGCGTTCAGAAGCCTTTCTCTGTTCAACACAAAGGAGGAGAAGTACCTGGTGGGAAAGTGCGACTCTGAATGCCACATACACTCCTTAGAGCTTTAACGTCCCGTCCCGTCCCGAAGTGGTAAGCTACCTGGTTTGTATGTGGGACTCGTGGCTACTCGGTGAAGGGCTCGTGGGCTGTGACATCGTAGAGGGAAGCGTGAGTATCGGATCTGAGTCTTTTTTAAAAATCGTCTGTTCGTTTTGTGTGTGGGCGACCGTATTGTCTGGCGACGTCGTGCGTGCGGGGACGCGGGGCGGCGTTCATACGACACAACCTCCCGGCCTTTTTTTAAACGTCGCGGGGTACCAAGGCGAAGTGAAGTCTTGAGTTGCCCGTATCGTTCCTCAGTAGTCTGTCTATGGAGGACTTCCTCCTTCCGGTGAATGGTCGGATCGCCGGTCTCGGCCTGGTGTGAGGTCCTCGTGGTATGGTCTAAATAATGCATTTAAACTTATAACACCCACACTGTTTAGTTCCTTAGTAGTCCCGCCTCAAAAAAAAATCAAGTCCCCCTAAAAATTGTGTGTGCGAAGGAGACATCTTGTTATAGATTGTTCCTCCGGGCGGGGCGACTTCCTGGCTCTTCCGGGCGCATTGGGTAACCTTCATCTTTCT
>NW_011645787.1:203166-229894 GCF_000223845.1 Gregarina niphandrodes | reverse complement strand
AAATCCGACTGTTGCCAATAATTGACTCTGAGGCAATTTCGAACGAAACCCTGCGAGAGACCGACTCGTTTCATAGACCAGATGCAGAGACTACCCCTCGCATTCACACGCTTGACGAAGAGATCCCAATTTCAGATGACGAAGAGATCCCAATTTCAGATGCTGACCTAACACAACTTCCTTCAGAACGGGCCGACCTACCAGAACCTGTGATTATGGAACATACTCAGAATCGAAAGAAACATGAACGTCTCATCCATTCTCCTCCATTGCTGCTTCCCAAATCAAAAAAGAAACGACACTCTTTGATCATTTTGAATTTCACGAGTGCTAATTCTCTCTTTGGGGGAGGGCATAATGTGAAATAGCCTTATAGATACCGTGTGTGTACAAACACACACTTTTTGAGACCGGACTAGTAGCCCTTAACAAAACATCTTTTATCCTACGACTCAACATGTTGCGTGATTAGTTATTAGGCAGTCGTGGAACGGTAAGAGAGTAGACCTACCCCCTGCAGGATACTATACGATAAGACTGGAATGAGGTGCGATAGGAGATGGACCGATTTAGTCGCCTTTCCAGAATGCGGGTTTGCTGCAACTCAGATGACCCCCAGCAATGCGTCGTAGCGCGTTGGGTGGGTTGGGCGGGTGCCCTTGGGCCTCCCCTGACTTACCCACAACTCGTGCGTGCGTGGTGCCAATAATGTCGGATCCAGTGCCCTATCCCCAGATCCAGCCCCAGCAGGTTGTTCGGGAACCTTTACAGGACCGACACAAGGTAAGAGACAGTGGCTGGGCTTGTGGGGTCGATGCCCCCCGGTAGGGATCGATGGTTTGTGGTGGTATGCGGGACATTGAGCGTTCCGGGCACGTTCCGGGCACGTTCCGGGCACGTTCCGGGCACGTTGTCTGTATCTTCGACGAGGCATGGACCATTCTCGTGAAAAAGACCGTTTCAGATAGAGGCCGTTTCAGATAGAGGCCGTTTCAGATAGAGGCCGTTTCAGATCGCAGTATTGTCCATTTCTGATGGTTGTTTCCGTAGAGATATCTGGATTCATTTGAAATGGACCGTTATGCGCGTGAGCAATTGATGAGTGGTTTGCAGGTGGATGTGAACCAGGGTTTGGAGAGTAAGAGGTCGGCAGCGGATCCGCGTCAGTCGGATCTGTACATGTTGGACACGTGTGTTACTGGTGGTCCTAAGGGGACAGAGACGGGTGTGTTTTACGCGGTGGATTTCGGTGGAACGAATTTGCGCTGTGTTCGGACAGAGCTAAAGGGTGACGGGAAGTATGAATTGGACCAGATCTCTCGAGATATAAGAGAGATACCAACGAAAGGGAATTTACCACGTGGATTAATGGACAAGGGTGCTACAGCTACGGAGTTATTTGACCACATTGCCCTGATGTTATTGGAATTAATGCGTCGTTCACAGGATGACGAGAAGGGTACCTTCTATAAGGTGGGTTTTACATTTTCGTTTGCTATCAATCAGTTGGGCATTGACCGTGCGGAGGCTCTGTCAATGAGCAAAGGTTTTGAGACAGGTCAGAGCACTAACGACCCGGTGGTGCGGAAGGGCACGGACATCGTATTATTATTGAACAAGGCATTACTCCGGAATAGCGTGCCTGCCGAGGCCGTGGCAGTCTTAAATGACACAACTGGGACGTTGATAGCTGGTGCCTATACTCGACCGCAAGACTATCCGGACGCGCTAGTGGGTGTCATTATCGGTACGGGCATGAACATTTGCTATGTGGAGCCAGATGCCCGTCAATACTTGTATCAGGGTTCAGTTATCAACACGGAAGCTGGTGCATTGAAAAAGGGACTGCCAAGAAATATTGTTGACCATGAGGTGGATGATGCTAGTTCTCCGATGGGTGCTCAGCTTTGTGAGAAAATGGTATCTGGTCTTTACTTACCGGAGATCTGTCGACGCCTTATTCTCAAAGTGTTCCAATGTGATGCACCCCCATTGGCTTGGGCACATAACTCTATGACGACACATGCATGTATGCGCATCGCCTATGACGAAACCAAAGAACTCAGCGACACACGGGACGCCCTTAGCATGCAACTTGAATGGCCTGAGGTTAAACTTACCTGGGAAGTCTTGGAGATATGCCACAACCTATGTCGTGCAGCTTGCCGTCGTTCCGCCGCCATTATGTCATGTCTCATAGCAACATTCGCTAAACGTACTGGCCGTCTACAACCCGCACTTGGAGGTGTCACAGTCGCCATAGACGGATCAGTTTACACTAAAAATCCAGAGTACCAGAAAGACTTCCGCCAGGAACTTGAAAAAACCGTTGGCAAAGACCTCGCAGACCTCATCAAAGTCACCATTGCTACTGATGGTAGCGGTGCTGGGGCAGCCATTCTCGCAGCTACACCCAAAGCTTCCAGCGAACCCGGCCTTGACTTTTCTGTCCCAGCAGAACGTCTCTGGCAACAGAAACACAACGACTGACCACTGGAGTTCCTGACTCAGTGGCTGACTCTACGATACTCCTGGCTGGCTGACTCTACGATACTCCTGGCTGGCTGACAGACTGACCAGACAGACCAGACAGACAGACAAACAAACAGGACACAGTCTTCTTACTGACCAAATTCGATCCAAAAACAAAAACAACCAATGAGGGTAATGACGGACCACAAGGGCTTATGGTCAAGTAGGTAAGACAATCACACCGCCAGGTAAACTGGGTTAAACCACAGGACGAGAACGACGCACACACGTGTGTGTTTTATGCAGCACAAGAGTGTGTAAGCATCTTGAGATTTTCTACTTGTGCGTGCATGACGTCTAGGATATGTTTCCATTGTTGTAGCCATGGGTCGAACTGGTGTACGAGTTCTTGAGGGTGGTAGAGTCGTTCTGAGTGAGTGAGTTGGAGTGGTGGTAGTGTATTGAAGCAGGTTTCGTTGACGAGAGGGACGTTTTTCCAGTAGCGCGATCGGCGTTTGGTGACGGAGGGCTGTTTGGCTTCTTCCACGATGGCAAAAAGGGTCTTGGTCCCGCCTCCGCCGATGCATCGCATCATGTGACTGGTTGTGTCATCATCAACATCCAAAATCTCGTTAAGGAAGGGCGTCATGTTTATTGACGTCAGGAACTGCGGAACTAGGTGGAAGAATTGAGCCACCTCTTTCCAGGGTGACACTTGTGTCTTACCCAACAGATCAGCATACTGTAGTAGATTGGCCGCAGTCATACCAGTCGGCACATTTGTCTGAGATGGATCTGACTTCGGTCCCACAGGCTTTCCCAGCAATTTATTCGCACTATAAATCTTATCCAACCATAGTCCAGATAAAACCGAAAGTAGATCGTATACATCACTCCGTAGGCCATAAGGACACAAGTTTATTGGTGACTGCGAGATGTACAGCACACTATCCAAATCCAACTCTATATTTTGAGCCACATAAATTGGATGTAACAAACTCCCAGTGAACAAACCACCTCTGGTACCCTTACCAATCTCCCTCCGAGAAGATCGGGACTCGTTAGATTCGAACGGGGAATCATTAGATTCGGAGTGGGAATCATTAGATTTGGGGTCATTGGGAACATCGGAGAAGACTGTATCCAAGAGCGCTGGACCCGTTGAAAGGTTTTCTTGTACAAGGGGGTGCCGTCGCCTAAATTTATTCTCTGGGGCATTGGTCACGAGAATGGGTCCTTGTTCAAACAGTCCTCGTAGCTCAGACAAAGAATCCATGTTGTGGGGCATATAAAGTTTGAATCCGTATAGATTGATGAGCTCCTCGGATATCATGCAGGCGTTGAGTCCGAATGACCAATAATGACGTTCCAGGAAGTGTACAAGCTGTACAGCTATGTCGAATGTGAACTTGAAATCATCATACCAGTCGCGAAGCATGATGTACGACCATTTGGCGGCATTTTTTTGGAAGGTAGGTATATCTGGTCGCAAAGACGCTGGTCTACGAGGACCGCTAGAGTGGGAGGCATCAGGATCGTACGGGCTAGTGTCTTCGGCAGTAACAATGTGGGCTAAATTTGCTCTGAGTCTGGCAACATACCGAAGTGTGGTACTATACATTTCGCGGGCACGATTTCTAGTGTATTCTGCAAGACTCATTTGGTCACTTTCATCCAGCCAGCAAATCGCCGCTTCATGTAAATCGTGGGGCTTCCTCGTAGCTCGATCCAGCAACCAGACAAACGTCCGGTTTGGACGAACAGTTTTCAGCCAGTGAACAATTCTTGCACTAAACGGACCCAGCTGGGCTTTCTCGCCACCACTGGATTGACCACTGATGGAGGCGCCAGCGGCTCCCAGAAATTTGCAATGAATCATTCCCAGGTCGTCAGTTATTCGATAAGTCGTCATTTCCCTACCAACTCTAGCAGGCAGAGTATAACCCCTTGAAAACAAAGGACTCAGCTTCCCTGCCGTCGTGCTCCATAACTCATAACCTGTCTGGTCCGGCTGGTTGAGGAACCGTAAGGGCACGGTTGGTACGTCACCCATTTCGTTATTGTTCGCCACGATCTGCCTTCCTGATTTCAAGCTCTTAACCAACGCCGACTTACGAATTAGAACCGAACGGTTCTCGTGTCCTTTGACCGGGAAATAACGATTTAGTGCACCTAACGCCTGCGGTGAATGAGGCTCTACAAAAAGGAACATTCAGACAACAGAATTAGAATTCAGATAACAGGTTATAACAGAATTCAGATAACAGGTTATAATTCAAGGGAAGGTTATATATAATTCATGGGAAGGTTATAATTCATGGGAAGGTTACTGGAGATATGTTCATGCAATAATAGTAAAGGTTTGTGGCTTCGGAAAATGCTGGTAAAATTTCCCGATGCGTGAAACATAACCGGTTTCCAATATCGGTCGGCACCTTGGTACTTATCCACAGCCGGTGTCCAAGCATTGATTAATGCCACATAGGACGCGAACCGTACGAGTCCCAACATCAGAAACACATTGCACCCTATCGGGATCCACCCTTCGCAATTTTCTGCTTCTTCTTAGCTCGATATGGTGCAACCGAAGTGTCCATCGAACCTCCATACGTCTTCATCTTTCGCAATTCCGTATCATCTTGCTCCAGGACACGCGCAACCCGCTTTCTCTCACGGGCGAGTTTCTGGCGGTGCCGCTGCTGGTCTTGCAACACCAACTTCTCAACCACGCTAGCTTCTTTGCTAATTTCCTTAGCCATCGCGCGATGCTCCCGTCTCAGCGCTCGGCGGCCTCTCAACTCCTCGTGGATGTGCTTGTTTTGACCACTAATTCCCAATTGTTTCGCTTTACCAAAGAAATCCGGATCCTCTATATCAACAAATATACCGCGGTAAGTCACTATACCCACGTGACCCCCTTTGTCGCCAACACCTGTCGCTACTCTACACAACGACGTCAACGGGTGATAACGTGTACTACTCAAAATTGACTCAACACGCTCCGTTAACGGCAGCCGCAAACATTTCGACCTGTGCTTGAGCAGCGCCGCACACGCGTGTGCAGAATGCGCGTCATCAATTTTTGCGCACTTTTCGGACGGGTCGCATCTTCCTAACTCAGAACAAACAATCATCTGAGCAGGTAATAACCAATGATAATAGATATGCGCTATTTCCGGGCACTGGGCAGACTCGTAGTAGTCCAAGTAAACAGTGGCCAGTTTGACAGCAGTCTCATAGGCAGATTCTTCTTCCGGCAGCAGCTCACGATTCTTTTTGTCTTGCTTTTTGGTTTGCTTTTTGTCTTGCTTTTTGTCTTGCTTTTTGTTGTTGTCTTGTTTGCACCTAGGCTTGCGCTCATCCAGATGATATTGAATTATGACTATAGCTATGATTTGCCATAGTTCTGTGTAATAGTCGGGAGCTTTCACATGATTTGCAGCAATCCAAGCAGGATATTGTCTGTCAATTCGGCCTTGGGCCTGAACAGCACTCCATAAGCACTTGAGCCCAGCGTCCAGTTCAGTCCAAGTTTGTTTAGGAGTTAGTGTGGTCTGCACGACAGTCAGGCCTTCGCTACCGGCCTTTCTAATGTCCGCAGGATCGGTCGGATTAAGATCCTCTAAAAGCGGGCACTCGTGCCAAGTTAACTTTTCTCCGGTCCTAAGAGACCAACCGGCGAGAGCCCATCTCGAGCTGAGGTCGTAGCAGAGAAGGGCGACTAAACACGCCCTAACATCCGGGCGGTCTCTAACGAATTGCATTTCCAGGAGAGCAGTAATTAACTCCAGCCTGGCCATATGACCGTCGTCCCCTTGAAGACAAGCCCTGAAGGTCTCATCAAGCACCGGACTGGAAGTTGATGTGTAGACCAAAGAGTCTAAGTCACATTTCTCTTGACCGTCACCACTCACCTGATCCTCATCCGGTCCTAGAGCAAGTTCCGAGGTCGCTGACTTCTCTTCAATTGCGTCCATGTCGGCTTCTGGTTTCACTTCCTCAGCACCGGACTGAGAGCCACTTGCGGTGACTTCGTCCGCATCTTCGGTTACCTTTTCGCTCATTTCTTGGTCGTCGCTCATCTTTTGGTCGTCGCTCATTTCTTGGTCGTCGCTCATCTCTTGGTCGTCGCTCATCTCTTGGTCGTCGCTCATCTCTTGGTCGTCGCTCATCTCTTGGTCGCTATACCCCTTTCGTTCTATATTCGTCCGCTCCTTGGGCGGTTTTTTAGCCAGCTCCTCTGACCGTTTTGAAGATACCACAGGATTGCTGTCATTGCCCGCCCCAGACGTACTAAGAGCTACCGGAACGCATTGAAAGGCTTGTAGGATTTCAGCATCCCCTGGCGCACGGGACTCCCTTAGCAGATGGGTGTCCCCTGCCGCATGGAGTTCTGATGAATTTGGTTCTGAGTAATGGGCTTCCGGCCATTGGGACGGGGCGTTCGTGCCCTTCTCTAGGCGGGCCACCTGCTTCGCGTAAAATCCAACGCCGTTGCCTTCCACCGCCGTAGATAGGCACGCCAGACAGCGCAGAATAGTGCGTGCAACCGGCCCCTCCTCCAAAGCTGCCCGAAGAGCCGTGGCGCCAGCCGGAGCACCTGACATTTAAAAAAGTTAGTCTCCATCCCCAAGATTGACCTTCACCGGGTGGGCTAGAGGATGAACGGAATAACCTACCAAATGGCAACTCATCCAGCGAACGACCTGTCAAATAATGGGCCGCTCCCTTTCCGAAACAGGAGTGACCCGCGTGAGGTCACAAAATATCGCCTTCGTCATCACTCCCATCGGGGGGCCGTAATTGTATCGATAGGTTCGGCTTCCTTGGGCGACCCCGGGGCCGTGGTTTTGCTTGCAACAGAACCATAAGGGACTGCGCTTCAGCCAACGTAGTCGCCGGAGACGTCTCCAGAGCCTTCTGGGCTTCGACTAAAGAGACACGTCGTACGCTATGCTCATTCGACCAATCGTAGTAATTGGTTGGTCAAACGGTCTCACCGTTCAAACGGTCTCACCGTCCAAACGGTTTCACCGTCCAAACGGTTTCACCGTCCAAACGGTTTCACCGTCCAAACGGTCTCACCGTCCAAACGGTCTCACCGTCCAAACGGTTTCACCGTCCAAACGGTCTCATTGTTCAAAGGGTCACCGTTATTATTAATGTTGAGATCCATGCCAGTTGACGCTTACCTGAGAGACTGCTACTGACCACCCTCGCGGCCATGCAAGCCAGCGTGAGCGCAATAAACCTCTCCACAGTTTCTGGACCGCATAGGGAGCCGGGAGGAGGGGTTGCATGATGCACGACGCCTAGGGCTATGTCTGTCTCCTCGAGATCTTCATAACGAGTGACTGGGACCCCTACCGTGTAGACGTTAGCCGTCGGCTGTGCTGGACCGTCGTCTCCCAGTTCCATTCACTTCTGTGGGGTGACTCTGTGGGGCCCCGAAAGATCGAGTGTTGAAAGAATGTGGGGCGACGGATGTTTCGCGACCTAGGACAACACGCACGACCTGGGACATGCTTCAGTGCCGGCTCATCCGAACCAAACGGCATGACACGAAGTTACGGGTTGTGTGACGAGTTGTGTTACCGTTACATTAAACTGTCTTTGCATCTAACAACTTTACATCTAACAACTTTACATCCGACGGCTTTACATCCAGCGGCTAACGTTTGCGTCAGGCGGACTGTGCCGTTGGCCTACCCAGTCTATTGTAGTGTAGCGCGCCACAGATCAGCGCACATCATACGAGATCCAGAATTTGAAAAAAATAGTTAAGTCCTTTTGGTCCCAAGTTTTACGACCGCCTAAGCTTGGTTAAGCTTTTGGTATTTGGTGGCTTTGGTAAGGCCCTCTCCAGCGTAGGTTTCGCCTGGTGCAATCTCGTATAAGTTGTTGTCATTTGCCTCAAGTATTCCGGCATGTTTGAGGTAGAGTGTGTGAAGGTTGCAGATGTCCTTGGTTGCGCTATCGGGTGAGTCGGTGCCGGTTGCATTTTTGACGGGGGAGAATTCTTCAGGTCTGTTTGTTTCAACGACGAGTAGATTGTTAGCAGCTTCGAAGGCATCGAAGATGAAGTATTCAATTTTGATAGCATTTGGTTCTGTCGGAGTAACTAATTGTTTTGAGCCGGCGTAGTCATAATAGGGTACCTTCTTGACGGCCACGTGATAGTTGAGATCCATCTCTCGTAGGTGGCTAAGTCGGAAGAAGTGGTTGACAATGTTGCCTGCTGAGTATGTCAAGTTTCCTTGTGTATCTTTCTCCTCTGCTTGTTCAGAGCTCAGTTCAGTATACTCCACAACAGAAGGGAAGTATTTGTCACCTACTCTCTTAATGACTTGAACGCCAACCTTCTCATGTGGACCGGACTTGGTACAACATTTATTTCCGGCAGTGACACCAGCCGCAATGCAGGCACCTATGAAAAGAGGTTCCGCAGACTTGCACAGCACGTTGTCGATACCATGGAAATGTACGTACTTGACACCACGTCTAACCATGTCGTCTTGCATGCCACTGGATTTCAAAGCAGCAAACACTCCTCCATTACCATTTGCGTTTTGAGTAAGAGTGAGAGGGTCTTCAAATAGCACAGAACCATCATTCTTATCAAAAGAAGGCATGGTGGCTTGTGCAAAAAAATTCACACTCCTAGGATCCAATCCAAAATAATCATTTGCCTTAAAATGCTCCTCGGTCTTGGCTTCATTCTGCGGAGAGACCATCACATACACTGGCACACACTTTTGTTCGCCTTCCGTTGGCGCCATTAATTTGTTCAGAGCACCGATTCGTTTCATCAAAATTTCATAGATACTTGCAGACGAAGGAAGAGGCATCACATACGCACCTTTAGGGCCATCGTATCCAAGACGGGTACCTTGACCACCAGCAACAATAACCACAGCAACCTCACCGTTCCTTAAAGCACACTCACCCACCTCGCGCAAATAGTCACGCAAATTTTCTGGTAGGCTCGACACTTTCAGTGTCTTTACCGGAACCTTCGGGTCAGTAAACCCATTCATGATTTCCGCATGATCCAACAAGGGCGGAGGAATAATCTCCATCCCCTTACTAGCCTCAGTCAAGCCTTCATTATACTTAACGGCTTTCGCAAATGATTCAAAAATATGCTCCACTCCTTGCTTTTCAAACTGATTCCGAATCAACTCCTGGTCCTTCTCCTCCAGCGACCCAAGGTAACCTAACAAAGCCTCCTGCTTTCTCTCCTTCAACTCCTACAGACAAACGAACAACCTCTTGCGCCTAACTCATCCACAACATCTTCTCATACAACCCCCAATAACGGGAAGGAGCCCAGGAATCTTACTTGCTTAAACTTGTCCATTAAACCTCGTAAACTTTGCTAAACTAGCTTCAGAAAAAAAAACAATTATCACCCCCCAGAAATGTTCCTTCCCGAAAACTAGGCCATAAGGCTATTCAGAAATTCGTCCCCAGTACCAGCCTCTCTATCAGAGCTGCTGCTGTCACCGCTGCCACCCTCCAGATCGTCCTTGTACTGATTCATCAACTCCTTTATCTTGTTCATCAACGATTCAGCCTCATCGGTACTCTCAAGCTCAATTTCCAAGTTGTCCCACACCTCAGATTCATCATCACCTTTATCCACTCTGGGATCCACTGTTAGGAAAACTTGAGGGAGGTTAGTTTCAGATTGCCCGCGCACACCCGTTAACATTATATACTTGGCGTTTGTTTCAAATACTACATCATCAGAGCCCTTCTTCTTGAACATTAGTCTAAAGGAACCTTGCATGCAATTAATTCTCTTTAGGCCATTTTGAGAAAGTGTGTGCACACACCTTTCGCGCGAAATAAATGCGCGGAATGTATTGTGTTTGATGAACCGAAGACAGTGTAGGTACCTATCAGCAATATTTTCCAAGTCTCCTCCGTTCTCAATTTCGACCAAATCGTTCTTGATGAGCTTAACAAACTTCATTTCCCAGCTAATTCGGCTGCTTGTAATTTGTTCTCGACTTTATTTAACCGCCATGGTCTCAGAGAGCGGGATAAAGACCCCATAATTTCTCATCGTGCTGGTGTAGCCGAAAGCCAGTTTAATGTGGTCACTGGTTGAGGATAAAAACACGTCTGAGCTATTTCCCGTGGGTCAGTTGCCACGAGCACTTACCGCCGGCCACGGGGCGGTTGTTATTGGGTCGTAAAAATCGGAGGGGGGAGGTAAATTCTATTGGAGTGGATATGGCTGAAGCGTTTGAGCAGTTCAAGCAATTTGAGTACAAGAATAATTCCAATTTGGTTCTGCAGCGTGAAGGGCCTTCTAATTCCACTAATGAGCCTACAGGAGAGCCGGAGAGTCTGGTGGGCCGTCTGCGTGGTCGATTAGGAGACAAGGCGATGATTGCGGGATTGCCGAGAGAATTGCTAGCAGCGGGTCGCTCTCGTGGTTTGGTGGAAACGGACGGAGTGACTTTAAGGACTGAAATAGGTGTTGGTCGTCAGAGAAAAAAACGGCGGTTAGACACAATTTTGGAGCAAATCGGTGAGGCACCGGCAGGCGCTGCTGTACGGGGTGATAACGAGGCAGTGGCAGTGGTATTTGAAAGCGATAGTCAAGGGGATGACGACGATGAGGAGGAGGAGGATGAGGAGGAGGTAGAGGTGCTAGGAGATGTGGTGGGAGACGTGATAGTGGAGGAGAAGGCGGTGGTTGATGAGGATGTTCTGCACACAGGTCTTGACATATCTATGATGAACTCGCGGAAGGACCAGACCTTATCCGTGCAGGCTATAACACCACATTGGCTGCAAGGACGGTTAAAGGACCTGAATATCGTTTCAGATGCCGACATTACCCTTCATCTGATACCAATGGAACAGGAGATTCTCCAGAAACTCACCATACCTGACCTTCAGGAATGCGAGGCGGCATTGGTTGACTGCATCGGCTTAGATCATTTTGACTTTATTGTGCAACTACTCCACAATAGGTGGAGGGTCGTCTACCTAACTCGTCTAGGACAGGCCCAGACTGTGGCTGAGCGTAAGGCCATCGAAACCACCATGAGCACGAGCACTATGGGCCGACAGGTGCTGGAGGAAATTGCTGCAAGCGAAGTCGTCCAGGACAAGGAACGGGTCTTTGCCGAAGCGGCGGAAGTGGAAGCTGCGGAAGTTACTAGACAAAATGAAATGACTACTCTGTCCGCCTCTGGTACGGCCTCTGGCACCCTAGCTTCCGTACCGAGTGGCGTCCAGACGGAAGTCGCAACGGACCCGGAATTGGCCCACCTGCAACCCAGCGTAGACCTCCTAGACTTGGAAAGCCTTTCTTTCCCGGTAGAAGACAAGCTGCTGGGCGTAGACGAAGTAAAATTACCCCAGGGCACGGAACGGGTAACCGCTAAAGAGTATGAAGAGATTATTATTCCACATCATGACAAGGGACCAGGGACGGAGAAACTGAAGAACGTTGACGATGTACTCCCGTCCTGGGCCCTCCCCTGTTTCCACAGCGTCAAAGTGCAAAGACTCAATGCTATCCAGTCAGTCGTCAGCGACGTAGCGGCCAAAAAACCGGACGTGAACATGCTTATCTGCGCCCCTACGGGTGCGGGTAAGACCAATATTGCAATGATGTGCATATTGGAAGTGATCAATCGCTATGTAAAGAAGATCGGTGGTTCGAACATCAGGGCCCCGGCTACTAGTTCTGGCGCCGGCACTACATTTGCTACCGGCACTACATCAGCTACCGGCACTACATCAGCTACCGGCACTACATCTGCTACCGGCACTACATCTGCTACCGGCACTACAGCTGGGTCGGAAGGTGCGTCGGGTGGTTACGTGTGCGACTTGAACCGTTTTAAGATCGTGTATGTGTCTCCTATGAAGGCCTTGGTAGCGGAGCAGGTGTCTGGGTTCCAGAAGCGTTTGGATTCATTGGGGCTTGGTCTTCGGGTCCGCGAATTGACGGGTGATATTAACCTGTCGCAAGCGGAGATTAATGAGACGCAGATCATTGTGACAACGCCGGAGAAGTGGGACGTGATAACTCGTCGGGCAGGAGAGCGGAGTTACACGCAATTGGTCAAGTTGATGATATTCGACGAGGTGCATTTGTTACATGACAAGCGCGGGCCGGTGTTGGAGGCTTTGGTATCAAGAGCATTCCGACAATACGAAAACAGTGGACAAGTGATTCGGTTGGTCGGGTTATCGGCAACGTTGCCAAATAGTGAAGATGTGGCTGCCTTTCTTCGTGTGCCTTTGGATGAGGGGTTGTTTGTTTTCGGTCCTGAGTATAGACCGGTGCCCTTACGCCAGAGCTTTGTTGGTATCAAGACTAAGAGTTCTTTGAAGCGGTATGACGCTATGAATCAAGTATGTCATGAACGCATGATGGAATTTGCTGGTAGACATCAGGTTCTTATTTTCTGCCATAGTCGCAAAGAAACTGCGCGAACAGCGAAGTATTTGCGCGACAAATGTTTCGAAGATGGTTCTATTGTTAGGTTCTTTTCCGAAGAGTCTGCAACCAAGGAAATTCTAGCATCTGAAGCCGGCAATGTGATATCAAATGATTTAAAGGATTTACTTCCTGCCGGGTTCGCAATACATCATGCGGGTATGCAACGATCGGACCGACGATTGGTGGAGGATTTATTCGCAGATCGACACATACAGGTACTTGTATCAACGGCTACATTGGCTTGGGGTGTTAATTTACCAGCACACGCAGTAATCATCAAGGGCACTCAGATATATTCCCCGGATTTGGGAAAGTGGACAGAACTGCCGCCGTTGGACGTGGTTCAAATGATGGGTAGAGCGGGACGTCCTCCATACGACCGTTTTGGCCAAGGGATTATTATAACCCAGCAATCGCAACTCCAATATTACGTTAGCTTAACCACACAACAACTGCCGGTCGAATCACAGATGATGGGGGCCTTACCAGAACTGATCAATGCAGAAGTTGTACTAGGAAATATCAGACACCGAGTTGAAGCCGCTCATTGGCTTCTATATACCTACTTATTTATCCGCATGACCAGAGCGCCCCACTTGTACAAAGTACCCAAAAGCGACACCATAACACTGCCACAAAGACGCCTGGACTTGGTTCATGCAGCTCTAGTACTGCTAGACTCACTACGACTGGTTAATTACGATAAAGTCAGCGGCAAGGTACAAACAACCGCACTTGGTAAAGCGGCTTCCGTATACTATCTTCGACCAGCCACTGTTGCCGCGTTAAATAAATCTTTAACGCCGGAAGTTAATGATATAGAACTGTTTAGAATTTTCTCATTGGCTTCCGAATTCCAACGCGTGCCCGTTCGCCCCGAAGAAAAGACAGAGTTAGCCAAATGTGTAGAAAAGGTACCCGTGCCTATAAAAGGTCAATTAACAGAATCTAGCACCAAGATTAACGTCCTGTTACAATCATTCATCAGCTGTCTAAAGCTCGACGGTTTTGCATTACAAGCCGACATGGCATTGGTTGCCCAAAATGCCGCTCGCATAATGAGGGCTATATTCGAAATAGCATTGCGAAGAAACTGGGCGAAAACAGCTGAGCTAGCCCTACATTATTCCAAAGTCGTCGACCGAAGAATGTGGGGATCTATGTCACCTCTGAGGCAGTTTGGCGTCCTTTCGCTAGCAGACCTACGACGATTCGAAGCTCGGGATATCGCATGGGAACGGTACTTTACACTCACCGAAGGCGAGCTAGGAGAGCTTCTTAAGAATCAGGCGCTGGGCAAACGAGTACATCAAATGCTCGCTAGATTTCCGCGACTGAATGTTGAGTGCTTTGTTCTACCTTTGACTACATCACTTGTACAGATTGACCTTACAATATTGGCTGGCTTTGAGTGGAACCGGAAGGTCCATAAAAGCGCGGAAATGTTTTGGATATTTGTTGAGAACTGCGATTGCTCCAAAATATTATTCGCGGACACCTTTATTTTACGCGGATCTGAGGTAGATTTAGAGCATCAGATGACCTTTACAGTTCCTCTGGATGAGCCCAGAAGCCCGAATTACTTTATCAAAGTAATTAGCGACAAATGGATAGGCTCCGAACGCGTGTTTCCCGTCTCATTTCGAGATCTAATCATCCCTGCAAAGAACTCTACCCCCACAGACTTCCTTGGGATGCAACCGACACCGACTTCTGGAATCAACTTCCCTGAGGCGACAGAAAAGTTGTTCAAAAATCAAAGATACTTTGGCCCTCTACAATCACAGGTGTTTGGCGCCGTATATAATAGCGATGAAAACATCCTTATCTGCGCTCCTCCGACTAGCGGACGTAACACTTTACAGGAGCTGACTATTCTACGGATGTGCACAGAGTCGACTCAACCATTGTGTGTATGTGTATCACCATTAGAATCGACCACAGCCTCTAAGTACACTTGGTGGAAGGAACGTTTCGAAGGCGGTTTAGGATTGACGGTTAATCGCCTACAAGGTAATCTGGGGGCGGATGCACGCTTATTGGCGAAATCGCACATTGTAGTTGCCAGAGCGGACCATTGGGAAGCTGTATCAAGGCGCTGGAGGGTACGAAAAGCTTTGCAAAAGATCCAGTTGCTTATAGTCGAATCGATCGAGCTAATTGCTGACTCCAAAATTGGTAGTTACTTGGAGATTGGTATTGCGCGAATGAGGCTTATGTCTGAGCTGCTGAAGGCCAACGCTCAAGCAACTGACGAAACGACTGCGGCCAAACTGCCAAGGCTGCGAATTGCCGCCTTTGGAGCACCCATTGCGGATGCCGCTGATGTGGCTGACTGGCTGGGTGTAAGTGCGGCTAACTGTTTTAATTTCCATCCTACCGTCCGAGCGACTGCGCTAGATCTGTCGATCAACCGCATCGATATTCCGGACCGCGCGCGACGGCTAGCGGCGTCCTACAGCATTATAGCACATGCGATCCGACGCGCGCAAACGAATCAAATAATTGTTGTGAGCACCGACCGAAAAGAGGCAAGACAGATCTGTGTGGAAATTCTGCTCCACGCCGCCGCAGAAGGCCGGCCTACCAAGTACCGACGAGAGTTTGACCAAAGCAGCATTGAGCGCTTCATACAGGAACACATCAAACAATGGAAACAACAAACAGGGCACCAGAGTGCAGGGAAACAGGAAGGAGGGCAGCAGAGTGCAGGGCAGCAGAGTGCAGGGCAGCAGAGTGCAGGACAGCAGAGTGCAGGGCAGCAGAGTGCAGGGCAGCAGAGTGCAGGGCAGCAGAGTGCAGGGCAGCAGGAAGACAAGATAAATCGGGAATTAGTTCGCGAACGTGTTTTATTAGATATCCTATGTTTCGGAGTCGGATTATTGCATGAAGGCATGACTGAGTTGGAGAAGTCATTGGTAATATGTATGTATCGCAATAGAATGGTCCAGGTGCTGGCCATAACATATCCTGTGGTGTACGAATTGCATATAAGTTGTCAGTTGGTAATAGTACAGGATACGGAGTACTGGAATGGTCAGAAGCGGGCTCATTATAAGCCAGAAATGTTGATGCGCATATTAGGTCTAGCGAACATTGAGCAACAAGAAACAGATAGCTTGGATGTTTGCAACGCCTTGATTATTTGTAAGCCGTCGAAGCACGAGGAAATTCGGAGGTCTATCTTTGAGCCTTTGCCTTTGGAGTCAAATGTAGATTTGTTTCTGGCGGATCACGTGTTATCTGAAATAGTAACGGGCACCATTACGAATAAGCAAGAGTCGATAGATTGGCTGACGTGGACCTTCGCGTACCGACGGCTGTTCAAGAACCCGAATTACTATGGACTGAGGGATGTAAAGCCGGAGTTAGTTTCGGAATACGTTTCGGAAATGGTTGAGAAAGCGTGCGATAACTTGCAGAACGCAGGTTGTATTAGGGTGGAAGATGATGATATTACATTAAGTACAACAAATCTAGGTCTAATTGCTGTGTTTTATGCGCTTCGAGCAGGAACTATTGAAGGCTTCGTCAAGCTTACAACAACGAACAGTAAACACAAGCAGTTATTAATGGCCATCACTTCTTCTCAAGAAGTACGTGATTCTGTACAAATAAGACAAAGCGAATCTGAGTTACTGAAACAGCTCTGGTCAGAGCTGGAAATATCGCGGATACAGGATACTGGATCCGCAATCGATTTCAATGACCCACAAATTAAGGCTACTATTCTACTGACCGCCCATCTACATAGAGCTCCTCTTACGCCAGATCTGCAAAAGGATTTGACCGATTTGCTGGCGTTCGCTGAACGGTCATGCCATGCTTTGGTTGACATTTTAAGCTCCTCACAGTGGCTACATCCCATTTTGGCTACTGCTGAACTATGCCAGATGATCACACAAGGCATGTTGATTCGACAATCAAGCTTGCTCCAATTACCGTACTTTAGTGCGAATGAAATCAAGGTTGCTGCCAAACATAAAATCATTGCAGCGTCGGACTTGCTCGCAATTGAGGATGACGTCAGAAATGAATTCTTCAACCAGGTTAATTTCTCTCAAGACCAAATTGCCGATATCGCCGACTGTTGCAATGCTCTACCAGTTATTGTAATCAACCTCGATACATCAGCTTCGGGGGATACATCAGCTTCGGATATTCTGACTCTTAGAATAACAACCAACGATACAGCGCCTGTTGTCAACATTACCATACAAAGAGACCTGGATGAGGACGAAATTGTCGGACCAGTTCGGGCCCCATATTTCCCCATCGAAAAGCAGGAACAATGGTGGGTGATTGTCGGAATACCTTCTGAGAACCGAGTCCTGGGCATCCAAAAGGTATTCATGAAGGGTACAGAGACGAAAATCAGTATTTCGCTCGATAATATTCCAGATGCGCTTCGATCGCCGCACACGTTCGATGCAAGAATATATTGCCTCTCTGACTCTTACATCGACGCTGATCAGCACATCGATATCAGTATACAAATTTTATAACAATGGGACTGGGATTAATCAAAACATGCACAGAACATAAAGACAAAGTAACCAAACAACACCATACAACAAATTTGCTCTAGGATCATCGATGTATGGCTTATAAGGATTTAGCGCGACTATTGGCATCAGGTCAAAGTGTGCCTATGAATGAATTGATGACCGCTTTAAAATATTCGTTCAAAGAAGAATTCACCGTTGATGTAAGGGCGGCAGCTCTTGAAGCAGCAACAGAATTCATCATTCAAGCAGCCAAAGCTGATTTGCCTGTAATCTAACCCAAGGTGGTTGAACTTGCTCACCCCGTCACTTGTCACCGATCCGGTGGTATTAACCTATGTCCGGTGGTATTAACCTATGTCCGGTGGTGTTAACCTATGGTCCTAAACCCTAAACCCTAAACCCCATTGCCCTAATCTCTGTGATTCGACGTCCGCTTTAGTGTCTACCGTCTACTAGTAACTTTTTGTGTGAAATATTGTTGAGTACGGACAAGGCCCAGAAGGACAGCTTGGCGGATATGCTCATGAATCGTGTGGCGGCAGTGATAGCTAGTCGGAATGAGCAGCATTCGGCTTTAATCGGTCGTTATGTGAAACCGATATATATGGCAATGAGGAAGGAGATAGAAACGAGGCCCGTGGTGGTAGAGAGTGTAATGAACAACTTGGCTGCCACCGTGGACAGCTTAAGTTGTCCTGATTCTGGTGCGACATTGTCCTTGTACACGAGCGCACTTGAAGACTACAAGAAGTATCCCCAGCACTCTTACTTGTTTAAGATGCTGTTGAGTCTAAGCAAGCTTGTCCCTCCCCAGACTGTTGTACGTCTCATCCCAGTTATAGAGTCTCCTTTGGATCGCCGATTGGCTTTCCTATCCAACATAAGTCCTAGGTTCAACAAATCTATAACCGACCATAATGTGACTTTCCGACAATGGCAAATTGTTCGAGATGCAGTTGTCGAGGTTATCACTAGAATTTCCAACCAGTACTTGGACCAGTACCGGGTCCAAGACGGTGCACATGAGATGGTGTGTGCAGAGGCCCCACTAAGTCCCACCTCCAGCACGCCAGACGGCGTCCTGGACTCGACTACTACAACCGTGGTGGAGGAGGTGGACGCGACCATGTTGGAAGGGATTGCCAGCTTGCTTTCCACCTACTATATGAGAGACGAGACAGTCATGACTACTATCGACACTTATGCCGCAATGCTGGCACAAAGAATCCTGCAAATTGACGCACGAACTAAAGCCAACGATAAAACAACCGTGGGAACAACACCGGCTGACGGAGAGGAATATGACTTTGAAATGGAGTATGAAGAGGAGCCCTACGAAGTTTGCGGCGAAGAAAGTTTCCTTCCATACCTAATGGAACTTCTCAATATTCTGAAACACACACCGATGAATAAGTTGTCAAGAAATGCTCAAACTACGATACACGCCGTTCGGACGAACATATCCGTGCCTCACAGCGACCTCTCTCAAGAATTCCAGACGATCTGGGACCGGAAGGATGTACTGCCGATTTTCAGTGGCCCAACAAGTGGTACGGATGCAAGTGGTACGGATGCAAGTGGTACGGATGCAAGTGGTACGGACAAGTGTGTAGGCGAACACAGTATGACCAATGTCCCGGCCGGGTTGGTATCGAACGCGACCATGGGCGAGGGTCCGGACTGGGCCACGGTGGAAGAGATGGAGGCGGCGTTGCGAGAGATGGAAGCTGGTGTGTCCCGTTTGGCTGTCAGTGGTTTGTCGGTGGAGCAGTTGTGTCATATCGCCAAGTCGAAGGAAAGTTTCGTGAAGGTGTTGGACATGGGTGGTGGACAGACAATCAAGACGGATACGGCGTTGCAGGTGCGCTTACGCGCACTACGCTTGCTGAAAACCCTGGTCCGGGACCGCGCGCCTTCTGTCGCCGGTCATGTGGACGCTGTCATGGACGCAGTGTATTACGCAGTGGGTGACGACGTAGGACATGAGACTTATGAACTTGGTTACGCCATCCTCCTCGAGTTCCTAGACCGCTACCGATGTGTCCCACCCGTCCCCGACACAGCCAACAATTGCGCCGGCGCCGTGACGAAACTCGTCAATGTCACCAAGGCCGTTATCGCCTACATCCGCTTCGGCGATAAGAACCAGGACGACCTCGCCACCCAAGCAGCCGCCAAAGAACGCACTCGCCAATCCCAAATAATGGCCGACATACTTAGCCACTGGACTAAAGACACGGAACTCTAGACCGTGGGGTCTCGGACCGCCGTTTGACCGTTGGGTCTCGGACCGCCGTTGGATCGTGGGGTCTCGGACCGCCGTTGGACCGTGGGGTCTCGGATCGCCGTTGGTCAGATAAGTGGTCAGGTATCCAACAGTTTTTGCAGGAGTATTATATACCGTTGTATCACATCAGTTTTAGGTCCGGCTTGGAGGTCTTCGTAAGTGGAGTTCCAATCGAAGGGGTTATTTTGCATGAGTTTATGTGCTTGCGAAGAATTGGCAATGATGTCGAACAATTCTGGTACATCCAGGACAAAGGCCATGTGCATGAGATACTGTAGGACCATATGTTTGGGCGCGAACAGATCGGTGTTGGAGACCGGTGGTCTTAGTACAGTAAGTAGCAGTTTCGCCATGCCTGACGCGAAATCGCTAAGGAACAAGATGATGTAGTGGCCGGCCAATTCGAGTCTACAGATCATGCCACATAGCACACGGATGTCAGTGGGTGAGGTTGCTCGCCATTCCACGCCATCAGGAGCGCAAGGATATATCTCGAGTAATAACCGAATCAATGTCACGTACAAATACGGCAGAGTCAAGTCAACCAAAACACCACTCTTTACCGCTTTACGATCTCCACCACTTTCTCCAGCTTCATGCTTGTTGATCAGATCCTGTTCCATTTCTCGTCGATCCATAGACGCTTTCAGCAAAGCATTTGAACTCGACAATTCTAATAACAGGTCCAAGTATACACGCAACTTTCGAATCATCTTCTCTAATCTTAATCGTATCTTATTCGATAAAGGACGTGACAGAGAGTCGGCCACCGCAATCATAACAGCATTCTCGGGCGACATATCCCCGTCAGGCCGGTTCATGTCCTCTTTCGAAGCATCCGTTTCCAAATTATCCACAGAATCATGGTCGTAGTCTCTCGAGTCGTGGTCTCTCCCACCATGGCGATGGCCCTTTCGCTTCTTATGAGACCTATGGTCTGAGTACCTATCATCCTCTCGATCATCTATACGTTCTGTAGAATCCATAATTATTTTCTTAAAAGGTCCATCTGGTCCTATCGTATCAGGGTGGGGTGGTCGAACCTGATGGCAAAGTGGGTAGCCTTGATGTAGTAAAGGCAAAACTCGTTCTCGTTCGTGTTTTGGCTTGACAAATTCGGGGTTACCATCAGCGAAACTTCGGTATAAAGCTCTTTCATGTTGAGCGTAGAGTCCGTGGTATAATTCGTCCTTATCCTCAATACAAAACTTGGCTGGGAGTAGAGCCTCTGTTTTGATGGCTGATATGAGATCATCAATAGGAAAGCTTGTACAAATACCAGTCACCAACAACTTCTCAATCTCTGTCAACACTAGATCTAGAGCATTATGGCCATATTGATCTTGAACAAATGGAGATGAACCATTTCGCAACTCTCTCCTAAAGGCGATAATATCCCCACGCTTCAAATAATAGTGCAAAGGGAGTGTGGTGCGCTCTCGGGCACTAGCTGCCGCTTCACAAGAGTGATAATAAAATTCGCGCGGCTTAAACTCAGCCATCGAACATTGCACCAAATTAACAGCCATGAAGAGGCCTTCGATCGCAGCCAATGAATATGCATTACTTAAGACACTTAATTCATACACACCCAGGTTTCAGATCAAGGTCCGTGTAGTCGACAAAACACCCCTCACTACCTTTCAAAACAAGCGTACTAATAAACCAGGATCCGTGTTCAGCTGCACTATCGTTGACTCGGAAGGCACCCAAATGAATTGCAAGTTCTGGAATTCAGCTGCCGACAAATGCTTCGAACCTCTGCAAAAAGGACATGTAAGAATACATCCTCCACACACTGAGCGCTCACAGTGTGTGGAGCGCTCACAGTGTGTGGAGCGCTCACAGGGTGTGGAGCGCTCACAATCGACAAACACAAAATGAGAAAAGCAGAACACGAAACGCACAGAAGCACAAGACGGAGCGCACAGAACGAGAATACACACCACAGAGCGCTGAAATGAGGTCGTTATAGGTGTATGTGATGAGTAAAGGGAAGATCGTGGTAGCCAACAAGCGGTTTTCGAATGGTATTGAGCACAACTACGAGCTGAGTTTCGACACGTCGGAGTGTGAATTGAATGAGGCTGAGAATGAGGAAAGTATTCCGACGGAGCGGAATATCGTGTATACGAATCTTCGATCGATTGAGCTGAGTACCAAAAGACTTCCCTTCATTTGTAACTTAGTAGCAATAGTGCACGAGATGCAACCAGTCCGGTCGGTGCAGGTTCGGACAGGCGAGACAACGGACGTGCGAACGATCCAGGTCGTGGACACCACTCAGTACCAAATGGAAATTTCGGTGTGGGGGCATTTGGCTTCGGATACGGTGTGCGAGGTCGGCGACGTAATCGCCGTTTCTGGCCTACAGGTAAAGGAAAGCAAACCACGGGGCCCCAACGCCTCCGAGGCCAGCAGCCTGGGCAAACAAGCGTCGACGGTCAGGTCATCAGAAATCACAGTCAACCAGCACCCCGACACCGACCAACTGCGGCAGTGGTACTTGCAACACGCCAGCGCCACCGACTTCACACACATCTCCTTCCCTATGACCGGCCGCCAGGGCTTCGGCAGCAACACTCTGGAGACAGACCTACAGGGCATGCACTCCCGGATAGCCGAAGGCCTCCCCGACGAAGGACTCATATTCAAAATACACGCGTTCATATCCAACGTGATGTACAGAAACCCGCGCGAAGACCAAAAACTCAACCTCATCTACCTCGCCTGCATCCAATGCAACAAAAAAATATCCGACGCCGGTGCCTGCCCAAGCTGCCAAGGCACCCAGTCCACTCCCAAAATGAGTCTCAGCGTCGCGCTCTCAGACGAATCAGCCTCCAACGTCAACGTACGCGTCTTCTCCGATGTCGCGCAAGTACTCCTAGGCAAAATGCCCCAACAAATGAAAGAAATGATCGATGAAGGCAACCAAGACATGAACATCAAGGAAATCTGCGAATATGCACCCATCTGGAAACGTTACACCTTCATCATACGCGCCAGAAAAGACCTCTACAACAACCAACTCAGGGTCAACCTCTCCGTCGGCTCTGCCACCCCCTACGTACCTAACGCTTTCGCGGCCAACGCTATGAAAACCATCAACGAATTCATGCCTGACATTTTCGAAGACTTGTCCAACAAAAGGACTATCTACTCAGAAAACCAACCTGAACAAAACAAGAGAATCAAAATAGATAGCTAGACCATTGTTAACAAACAATTCTTGTCTGTTGCCGTTAATTCAAAAAATAAGCATTAAGCTCCGAGCTTCTCTGATACGACATTATGGATGTGGCCCAAGATGTTCGGGAAAGGCGGGAACGGTCCCTTCAATGCCTCATCCACGCGTAAGCTCACATTTATCAATTGCTGTTCACTCAGTTCTTCTTTAATTTCTTCAACCGCCTCGGCGACTGCAAGGACGAACTGCCTCGGCGTCACCAGCGACAGAGCACCGGATGCATCAATGCTTTGGATGGTCTTGTTGATCCTCTGCAAGAAGGTAGCAGGAGCCATTCTCGCAGGTCTCATAAGGTCAAGCCGCTGAAGAAAATAAACGGATGCATCAGGAAGACTCCAAATAAATTCCTCACTTTCACTTGCGGGTGTTTCATCGCCTTCATTTAATTGCAGTGCGTTAGCCATCGCCTGTGCCCTTAGCAAAGACGGGTGCGTCACTCCGTTGTTAAGGCGGGCTGCCATCACAGGATGAATCGCGCCGCCATTCGCCTGAATGTTGCTCTGAATCGCGGCGACCGCTGGATGGACAGGGTGCATGAGGACGGGGGGGACAAAGCCGTTGACGCCCGTGGCTGCAGCAGCCAGAGGATGTACCCAGGTTCCGTTTGTGGCCATTTGAGCAGCCAGTGGATGAAGGGAACCCGCCACTCCGACATGCGAACCAATCAGAGGATGTACGTATCCAGTCGTTCCATTAACCGCCAGCTGCGAAGCAAGTGGGTGCGCAAGCCCTGGATGCACAAGACCACTAGGATGCACAAGTCCGCCAGGGTGCGAAGCTGCCCACAACGGATGGAGGTACGGGCTGCCGTTTGGAGCAGTGATGATGGGTCCAGATTGAGTCACCGGCGCTACCACTTCTTTGGTGGTAGTGGGCGGGTACGGCTTCACTGTGGGAGCGGGTTGATCATTGGGGACCGCGTGACCGAGCATGTGCTGAACGAACCACGGATGACTTGCCAATATTGGCTGGTCCGCATAGTTCGCAACAATAGGTGCCATGATCTGTCCGATCTTGTTGTCAAAAGCGGCCTTTGCCGCAAGTAGTGGACCCAAGGCCGTGTTGTTCGGATTGATCTGGAATCTGTGCAACAGGTGGAATGGAGGCAGAGAGACAACCGGCGCGGTCGTGGGTGCAGCGGGGGTGGCAGCGACAGTCTGTGGCGCCACAGTTGGCCAAGTTGGAATGGTCGGGTAGGTCAAGTGCAATCCAGTCGCGGGATTCCACAGCGAAGTCCGGCCCACCGTGTGGTCGGCTCCAGTGGTCGTGTGCAACTGACTCTGTGTGTTGTGCAGTTGGCCCTGAGTATTGTGCAGCTGGCCCTGAGTGGTGTACTGTTGCCCCTGTGTGTTCTGTCCCTGGGTGTTCAGTCCCTGGGTGTTCTGCACCTCTCCTTGAGTAGTATGCTGCTGATCGGTCGGCGATGATGGCTTCACACCAGCGGAGCTGTAGGCCGGTCCAACATTGACGATGTTCGGTCGAACGACTGTGTGGCGGTGAATGTCGTGATCAACGGGGTGGCTGCCACCTGCGTTATCCAAGTCGACAGTCCGTGAGATATCAACATCAAGATAGTTGGGGTCCCAGAAGGAATCGGAACCCATTTCAACCGGAACTGGGCCCCAGAGATCTGGCGAGGGCTCGGCATTCTGACCTTGGGCCTCTTCCTCCTGAACATCTTCATGGAAGATTGGGGACAATAAACTGCCCGTTGCACTGGCCTTGATAGCGTTGAGAGCACCCAAAGCATTAATCCCGGTGAATACTGGAGATTTCAATTGATTCAAGCCAAGTAGTTTGGGGCCAGCGTTCATGATTATATCAGGTCGGAAGCCGCCGCCCAAATGAGCCAAGAGTTCGTTATTCTTCACGGCGTCCATGGCATGGACCAGCTGTCCGAGAATTCCGCCATCAAGCGCTCCGGTGAAACCAACGTTCGGTGGATTCAGATTGGTGGGGCTGATATTAATTGCGGGAATGACTGCGCCTGGGATGGTGCCAAGACTGTGCGTGTGAGGAGCGAGCGGGATGGTCGCCGGCATCAGAGTCGGATGGGGCAAGCTGGTGGCTGCCAAAACGGCTTGCATAGTTGACAGTACCTGCGACAGGTAAGTCAAGTATGCGCCGGTTGTAACGAAAGGATACAGGATCACAATCTTTTTCAAATTATCCACGACGCGCTTGAAGCTGTCAAAATCCACAACGGATTGCTCAGCCAAGGCGAGCCTCAACCGTTCCAAAAATGCATCCATGGACACGGGAGTGGTAACGCGGCCCGTCACAGGATCAGCGAAGCCTTGAATGACCGATAGGACGGTACCATAGAAACTGGCAGGCAACATCGCATCTGGTTTCAGTGCCGACAAACTGCCGCAGAAAGCAACAGCGCTCCTAGCAAAACCGCCTGCTAGTCCTACAACAGGGACCAGGGTGGAAGACACCGCCTGGTTGATCGCCGTTGACAGCACAAGGTCCATTCCTGATACATCAGCTATAAGTCCGGTCCCTTCCAAGGACCTTTCGTCCTCCGTAGCATCGTCGAATTCATAGTCAACAATTTGATAACCAGATTCGTCCTCTGATGCAGCTGCAGCCGAAGCAATAACACCTAACAAAAATAGCTTCATCCGGCGCTGCCCAAAAAGTGCGTGTGTTTGTATCGAACGATATCGATCGCGCAATAAATTCGATGATTCTTAACGTTACTCAGTATGAGCGCAAAGCCCAGCAATGCAATCAAGCTGTCCTATCTGAAGCAGTAATAAGAGTGATATTAAGTTAATTGGTGTTGATTGTAGTTTGTAGTTTTGCTCAAAGTAGTGAATGAAGTGATTGGTTCGGATGCTGCCGCTGTAAATCGGTAAAACGGCACCCAGTGAAGTAATATGACGTGCTGTAGTATTAAAGCGGCGATAGATCCGTTGTTTGGAAACGACTCCGCGAAGGCGGTTGTCAAGAGGAAAGCTGCGCCGAAAAAAAAAGCTCCGCCTCCAAAGGTGGCTCAGACCAAAGCTGCAAGTTCTAAGTATTACCCATTGTTCTGGGTTGCTACCACCGGAGATCCGGTGTCTACTAAGGAGGTTCGAGGAGAAGTATTACCGCTAGATACTCGCGAGGCCGTAAAATATCTTCAACTTAGAACTACTAGCGTTGTATCTTACTTGGATTTGCCATGCGAATCTGTGTACACCGCAGAACTGTCGCCGGAAATGGAATGGAAGATCAGGATAGCTGCAGAATCCGGTGGTTTGCTTGATCAGTGGTTTTCGAAGACAAGTATGGTAATATTAGATCATTTTGACATTTAATATTTGATTAGAAAAAATCGATTAAAATACAAGATAATGTGGAGAAGAAGAAGGTGATAAGGCCGAGCATGGTACCTGCGGGATACTCGCAAAGGCTTGGAATCTTAATCTATACATTGAAAAAATCTTGTGGGAATATGAATGGAATAGAAGAAGCAATATTACAATGTTCGTTAGGCCAGAACGAAGTGGGCCTTTTATCGTAAGCGCGATAGCTTCATTATATCTATTCCCACCATAGAGAAACCTTACAAAACCCATTGGACAATGATGAATTACATGCTGCGGTACAATGCATAAGAAAGGCACTAAATGATCACCCAATCGAATGGTTATATGACGATGAAAGATTCATATATTTCGTAACATTCCAATTCCGCGGCGGACGATTCCGGAAGGGGGGAGGGGGGGCACTACTACCCGAGGGGG
>NW_011645787.1:200174-203146 GCF_000223845.1 Gregarina niphandrodes | reverse complement strand
CGAGACGTTACCCGAGAGGGGCAGACGTTATCCGAGGGGGTTACAAAATCTATACTTTAGATTTCTCAAATTCCTAATGTTCGAGAGCGCATGTGCGCATTATATGTCGCAATGACTTTTACAACCGTATCGGAGAAGTTATTGATAAGGATGAAGCATCTTCAAATGGCGATGGAATGTTTGGTATTGAATGAGAACGTTCATTTCCTTCATAGGCTGATCTTGGCGGTTGGAAATGCGCTGAATGTTGGAACTGTTCGTGAAGGGTTGAAATATTTTAAGCTATCGACTTTTGGCAAGTTGGCAGATGTTCGAGGCAATGAGGGGATGACATTACTGAATTATTTGAGTCATTTTACGGGGGAATTATGCACTCTAGATGAGTATAAGTTCTTGACCAAAGCGGCTCAGTATGGAGTAATTACGACCTATAATGCAGCCCGGGATTTAATCAACACTTACGTGGTGCTTGCGGGCCTTCATTCAGATTCCAAATTGATGCCCCGTAATTCTGCAAGTATGCCAGATTGTTTTGAGCAGGTGGCGGCCAAGTACGCCGGCAATTTACACGATCACGCCAAGATGTTTGTCGAAAGATATTATGGCTTCCTTGCTTCCTATACGGCTGCTGCATATTTCTTTGGGGATCCTAACGCTGTCCTGCCACTTGATGGTACGTGTAATAAGAAAACAGATGAAGAAGAAGATAAAGACTTATTGCTAAGATATATCAACATTATTAACACGATAAAGACTCATTATCATAAACAGTTCCAACTACCTAGGCAACCTCAGTAAGAATATCAACACTCAAAACTTCAACCATCTATATAGAACCCCGGACGTTATACCTCCTCAAAAACGTGTTCGCGCATCTTTCGATCATGGCGCATCTTTCGATCATGGCGCATCTTTCGACCAACGTCAGACACAGGAAACCGTCTGGACAGATTACGCACCCAAACATACGACCAGGACCGATACCGGTACCGTTAATGGTAATGATGTAACCGCTGGCGATAAAATGGGCATATCTGAAATGGTCAGGAAAGCGAAAACGATCGGCAGAGCTCGAACTATGGATACCGCCGGCGTGGCGCTAGAAACAGAAACTAGAGGCCAGACTCCTTTGGGCAGACGACCGGGAATATCGGAGCGAAGCACCGTCATCCGATCCAGAACAAAGCTTGGGGCGAACGGCAAAAGTGATCCACTCGCCGCTACAACCACTGCTCGGTATCCCGCCAGACAGCAATCACATGAACTACAACAAGGCGACGCGCCTACCAAGATCAATACCGCGGAAAACACAGAGGGGGCGACCCAATATACAGGCATGCAGGAAAACCGGGCGCTATCAAATTTGGCGCCGATGAGTTTCTCAGATCTTCCGCCTCCCCTGGCTACCTTTGCTCCCTCCGCCGTGGCTCCCTCCGCAGTGGCCAAGAGACGACGACCGATGCTGTTACGGAAGTACAAGCCCTCGGGACCGCCAGTGAACACTTCGCTGATTCTCAAAACTGCGATGGCGCGGGGGGACTCCGGAATGACGACGACCAACTCGAACATGACCAGCACGGAAATGACAGAAAACGTGCGAAAGAATGTCCGTATGAGCATCTCCAATACCTACAGCTTCGCTAAAAAACAGATAAACGAGGACGACTGATCGGACAACAGACTCGGACAATTGATGGGTGGTTGCGCTCGTGGTTGCCCAACCCGTGAAGTTGTGCCCAACCCGTGAAGTTGTGCCCAACCGGAGAGCTCAACCCGAGAAGTTGTGGTTAGCCAGAGCGGCAACAGGTGACTATTGCTGTGACGACCTCCGCCTTTCTCGGCGGTTTCCTTTAGTCGAGCCTCGGGGCGTAATAGCGTCAAGAGGGAGGACACCTTTCAAGAGACCTTCCGGTCCACGCGGAGAAACGTGTGTGTCACATTTCGTTTCCACTTCATTAGGTCGCAATTCTGAAGAGCAATTTTGCACTGGGAGGGGGGTTTGCATTGGGAGGGGGGTCGTGGGTCAGCAGTGGGGGGAGCTTACGGGTTTGTGGTCTTCTCTCATTGATGGCGTCGATTTGTTTAACTGACATGAACTTTTGTAATTCATCTTGTAGGCCTTGTCTGCCCTCTAGGAGTGCGCCTGGAGGTATTCTATGGCCTGGTGTGACGCCTTTGAGTTGTACAATCAGTTCGTGTTGTTCCCTGAGTGTTCGAAGGACGCGACAGAGTCTGCCGACGGCGACAACTTTGTTTCGTAGGGCCTCCGCTCGTTGTTTGGATAGTGAGCTTCCTTGTCCGTTGTTGGTTTGTGTGGGTTCCTGGTTGTCCATCAATACCCTTTGTATTTCGACGGGTAGGGGATCATCATCTTCATCATCAGTATCAGTTTCGCAATCGAGTGTTGGGTTCAATATGGCATAGAGCATTTCTGTGACTTTCTCCGAGACGAAGGGAATACTCCAGGCGAATACGTCCATGAAGTTGGGCAGGTAGTACGGATGGGCGGAGAAGTTGAACTGTTGAATGTTCAAGGTATTTCGATCGAACTTTAGGATAGCACCCTTATTGTTATAACAATCGCAGTAATTCGGGGCGGAAAAGATCGTTATAACCGTAGGAAAATGAGTCACCTTATCCGCCTTATGCATCTTATACCCATCTAATTGAGCCTCATGGGCCCTAATAATAGACAACAAATCGTTTTTGTCCAGAAATTGCTTCGCTGCAGCGAACGTAAAGAAATAAGAACACCCTCGAACATCATTCGGATAAAACGTCTGCTGCTGGTCATCACCAGTTCTCTCCTCATCCGCCGGATCCGCCCACAATAGATCACAAAATAAACCTGATCGCGGGGGTTCTTGGAAACGATTACAACTAACTATTGCATCCAACTATAAAACGAAAGAATGTCGTGGTGGGGGAGGGGAGGGGGGAGGGGAGGGGAGGGGGGGGGGTAGACGGGGGGG
>NW_011645787.1:181896-200084 GCF_000223845.1 Gregarina niphandrodes | reverse complement strand
AGACGGGGGGGTAGACGGGGGGGTAGACGGGGGGGTGAGTAAGAGAGGGTATAGGTGGTGAGTGAGAGAGGTGGTGGTGAGAGAGGGTATAGGTGACAGAGGGTATAGGTGGTGAGAGAGGGTATAGGTGGTGAGAGAGGGTACATCGATGAGTTGAGGAGAAATGCCTCCATGCAGAGCAAGGAACTTATCATTCAATACTGCTGTTAGCGGTAGACAATCAAAGCTCTGCATGGAAGCCTCGTATACTGAAAGGTTATACTTGTACTCGCACTCATCCCTAAAGTTGAAGAACGAGGTCATTTGTCGACATTCATGATTCCCTCGAAGCAACCAGATCTTTCGAGGATGACACAACTTGAGCGCGTAGAGGACCAACAAAACTTCTATACTAAAACTTCCTCGATCCACATAGTCCCCCAAAAACAGGTATTGGACACCATCATTGTCAGGATCGCCACCGATCTCCAATAATCTTATCAGATCAAAATACTGACCATGAATGTCACCGACAACTACAACATAAAATAATCTCCCCAGTTGGAGTACCATTAAGATAGAGGAGGCCATGCCCATGACCGCCCATGATAGCATGACCGCCCATGATAGCATGACCGCCCATGATAGCATGACCGCCCATGATAAGATGACCGCCCATGATAGGATGACCGCCCGCACAGGTTACTTAGTCGTACCGGTAATTGGATCTTGTAGAGTTAGTAAGTTGGGTTCAGCGCTAAGAATGGATGTAACCCTATTGATCAGTAACAGACAATCAGAAATAGACAGCCTTCCTTCCTTCAAACAGTGGGCCCTTAGCGCTTTCCAGTCCGGTTTCTTGTCAGATCCTTCTGGCCAAAGTATCTACGGATGAAACGGCTACGTGAAACGGCTACGGATGAAACGGCTACGTGAAACGGCTACGTGAAACGGCTGCACAGAGGGAATAACTGTGCGAGGTTAGAACAGACTTACGGCCGGTGAAAGAGGGTGCTGAGGCGGTGCTTCCACTTCCGGCACCTGACGGTCATTCAGCTGCATTTTACAGAAAAATCTCGATGGGACTAGGGGTTGACAGCGATGACGAATCGCGCTCTATTTCGCCCAGGGCTGCCTCCAGGGCTGCATCCAAGGCGGCCTCCAGGGCTGCATCCAAGGTGGCCTCCAAGGTGTTGAATGACGCCAAAAGAACTCACGCCAGAGACACCACCAACAGACGACTTGGCACAGCACTAGCAAGACAGGTCAACGGGATGCCCAGACTTGCAATGGAGGCGGACCTTGCTCCCGCCAAAAAGGCCACTACACAGGATCGTACGGCGTTCTCCCGCAACGCCGACAAACACCAGGGACTACCCAAAACAAAGTTGGCTAAAGCGAAGAAACCCTCCCAAGCCACTACAGCCAAGGTCACTCCCGCCAAGTTCACTCCAGCCAAGGCGGCCCCAGCCAGGGGGACAGTAGCCAAGCGGACCGGAGCCAAGGAGACCGCAGCCAAGGTCTCTCCAGCAAAGGACACGGTCCCGATCAAAGCAGCCCCGGTCTCGGCGGCGAAAATCGCTCGATCCGGTCCTGTCAAGTCGGCTCAAGACAAGTCGGTTCAGACGAGGGCGATTCAAGTCAGATCGGCTCAAATCAGGTCGGTTCAGCCAAAGGCACAAACCGCATTGCACGAGTCGAATCAGAAGGCTAATACTGCTCCTTCGTCGGTAGTGGGAAAGAAGACTCAGATGAGGCGCAGACCTTGGGAACAAATACACGAAGAAAATTCGTCCTCGCCAAGTGAGGTTTCCTCTTGTGACGATGGGTCCTTGTTGAGCCAGGGGCTAGGTGGCCATAGAAGCCATTCGTTGGTCCTGATGCTGTCTGAGGAGGAAAAGAAGGAATCGGATCCGACCATATCGGGGCGTGTGCCAACGGAGCAATCGTCGGAACATGCGTTCGAAGCGGCCAAGGGCGTCGTGCGTTCTGGAGATGTCCGTAGCGCCGCCGCTGCCGGACGCAGAGGCGCCCGCTACAAGAGGCAGCGAACCCGGCAGATGATTGATGCGGGCAAAAGACTGAGAGATTCCCCCTTGGACTCAGACCAACTGGACTCCCCTCCAGATCCGTTGGGCGCGAAAGGACTCGACTCCTACCGCTCGGAAAGTGAGTCAGTGGGGGGCGACTGCGACCGGGTAGCGCAAGGTGGATGCGAAACACCGGGGTTTGAGAGCGACGGGCCGGCTGACCAAGGGAGTTCGGAGCGGGAAGGAAGTGAGGCAGACGGTAGGAGTGACGAAAGGGATGACGCAGACGGTAGGAGTGACGAAAGGGATGGGGCAGACGTTAGGAGTAACGAGCGGTCTTCTGTCTCTGAGAGGTCTCCGGTTGCTGAGGGAGAGTCGTTCTTTCCTTCAAGCAGCTTGGACAAGTGGGAGGCGGCGCCGTTTGCTGGTCTGCAATCGGTGTCTGGGACTGGTGATGAGGGCAGGCTGGGTGGGGCAGTAGTTGATGGGTGTGTGGCGAGATTCAATGAGCAAGTGCGTGCGACTGAGATGGCTGAGATACGTCGTTTCGTCGAGGAGAATCGTCGCGGTCGTCGGCCCTGTGGGAACCTCTCTGGTCGCGTGATGATTGTGGAGGGTACGACTGGTACGGGCAAAACGAGTACCATCGACTGTCTTTTAACCAAATATGGCGAATGGGGCTGGAGGACAGCCAAGGTACACGGCCGCAGTGAGTCCGGTAAACTAGAGGACATAATAGAAACTTTAGTGGCGACGTACAGTCAAGGCAACCGACCGGTGTGGACACCAGCCAAAGTTGGTAGCATAATGAAAACGGTGTTTAGTCGACCACACAAGGTCGACAGTCGCCGCTTTACTTTTGGTGCTGGAGCTGGAGCTATTTCCGCCGGAGCTATTTCCGCCGGAGAGAATGGTGGCATCGAGAATGGTGGCATTGGGAATGGTGGCATCGAGAATGGTGGCATTGAGAATGGTGGTCCTGAGAATGGTGGCGATGGTGGCATTGGGAATGGTGGTCCTGAGAATGGTGGCCTTGGGAATAGTGGTTTATTACGATTGAGTGAGTTAATGGAGAGTGGCTGTTCGCTGATAATTTTTGTAGATGAAATGGATATGTTGGATCGTCTATCCAAGAACTACTACCACAGCGAAAACTGTTTGCGACAGCTGTTGTACTTGTGTGAAGCACACTTGCACAATGCTCTGTTGATCGGTGCTACAAATGACCCGGGGTTCATAGCATGTCTTAGTCGTAAATACAGTGTGGAGAGAATTCGTTCTGTTAAATTCGATCACTATACTTACGAACAAATGGTTAGTATAATAAAGTCGATAAACCAAAACGTTAACACCGATAATGCTGGACTACAATACGGCATACGGAAAATTGCATCACAGAAAGGCGATTTCCGCCAAATCCTCGACCTTCTATTTAGGGCGGACGAGACTGAAACAACTTTTAAGACAACGAAATCGTCCAAATCTTCATCGTTCGCTGAGGCAACAACATCCGCGACATCTACGGTAACCCATGACCAGTTTAATGTGTATAATAAGACTAGCACCAAATTGGTGGACCACGGACTAGTCGAGGGAGAATCTTCCGGACCGGGAACTGCGTTAAATGAATTGGCCAAAATCCAAGATCTGCTGGGGAAAGAATACAAGACGGATATCATGAGGGTTGTGGACACAATTCAAGAAATACCCATTTTGTACCAAGAAATATCGGCAAGTATAATGATTATAGTTAATAAGAATAGATCACACATGAATTTGGACATTAATTCGATATACAATCTGTACCGTGATATGTGCTCTCAAATGGGTAATGAGTATGTACCCTTATCTTCCTTTGAAAACTGTCTTACTGTCCTGCAGATGCAGCAGATAGTGAAAAATCTGACATTGTGTACACCGATGACCTCATCCGTACGAAAGCGGAGTAGAACTCCCGCTGGCAAAACTCCTATGAGCAGGTCACGGCCTCCCATCCTTAAGGCCATTGACAATGCCGGAAAGGTAGACTTTGTACTCAACGCGCGGCAGGCGGCAGTAGCCTTCAATAAACTTAAAGCCAAGAGGGTCTGCGGCTTTACTCTGCTGAGTATATCAGATGAATATTTCGATGACTAAATACCATATGGCGCGCGATGGTTCCCACTCACCACTACTCCGTTTCGCACCGGGCTGCCGCCTACCACCCCGGACATCACTTGGTACCTCGAACCTGAACTCGGACCTTTTTTCGACAGCTGCTGGATTTGAACCAACGCGGGCAAAGCCCAGTGGATTTCAAGTCCACCCCCTTAACCACTCGGGCAAGCTGCCACCTAGTTTGGGGGACTCCGCGACTGTGCCTGGGCTTAGAGTGTTCTTGCGTTCCTTATAAGGAGAAAAAGGATATGTCAGGAAAGTCCAGGATCCTGTTTTGATGGCCTACAGTAATTGGTTCCACTGTGAGCTCGTTGGTCGATTCAAGTACCGACGACTTTGTACAACAGGGCTCTGCGGAAACCTGCCCGGATAATCTACACCACTTCGTCAAGGCGGTTGCAAGATGAACGTTTCGGTCAACGAGCAACTTATTTTGAGGGCTCCATTGGATACACTTTGGCCGCTGCATGTTCTCCATATTACCTGGTGACTGGAGGCTGTGATGAGTGCCTAGAATACCGCTGGAAATTACTCTGTTAAGGGAGTGTATGTTGGGTAGCGTTGATTCCGCGAGAAATTGCCTCATCAGCTCTTCGTCTCCGGCTTGTATGAGGTCTTCCACTAGCTCCGAACCAATTACCGTGTCCTGCTGGATCTGTTTGCGCAACGAGTCCAGTAGCATCCGTTTCAGCGCTATATTTTTAGTCTTGAGGAAGCAGGTCCTGGAAATCTTCCGGATGGCGCCGGATTCGGTCAGCAAAGCATTGAAGTATTGCGGGTCAACGGCTATTCCGTTGTCTCGGATGTCGTTGCCCCCTTCAACATCGTTGCCTTGATGCCTGGCAGCAATAGCGGAATGGCTGGTGGTACAGCATTGTTCCAAGACGAGGAGAAATGTGTGCACGAGCGGAATGTTTCTCTTGCTAATCGGGACGTATTGACGCAGCAGGTCACAACTGTTATTGACAACGAGTGCTTGGTCCAGAGGCGCAGCATTCAAGTTGTTGGCGTTGTAAATGATCTTGGCGAGGATCATAAGAGCGCTGGTGTGAATATTGGCGTCGTGTGTCATCAGCAATTTGCCCGACAATTTGAGGACCTCTTGGAAACACTGAACTGTGAACGGCTGCATGTCAGCCAAGGCATTGGCCACGGCCAGCAAGCGAATGCTACTGGGGCTGTCAAGCATACGGAAAAACAGCTTCTCACATTTGAGGCCTACCCGCATATCGGACCCAGCCAAAAGCTCCAACAACTTTATCGCGTGGTACTGCACTCCCACTCCAGCTTTCCCGTCAGCCAAAAGGTTGTATATTCGGGGCGCAAACACCAAGAGGCATGATCTTGCTGTGGACTGAGCCGTGTCCGCAGCTTGAACAGTTGCTGGTTGAACAGTTGCTGGTTGAACAGTTACTGACGCCATCGGCCTATGGTTGGCAAGCTTTATCATAACCTCCAGGGTCACCCGAATGGTGTCTTCGTCATCGCTTTCTAGCCCCTTCGTCAACATTGGGATCACAGGCTCGATAGCCAAAACCCCCAACTTGACAGCCTGCAGCAAGGAAATCAACACCCGTCGTAGGACCTTGGTGGCAGAACAGCTCCTTCCCACACACAGGACAGCCTCTTTGCAACTCTCGTGAATGGTCTCGATCGGCAGGTTGGCCAGACATGACAACACTCCCACCAAACTCTCCTTCCCAGGACCGTTTTGGATCGCCGTGATTTTCTTCAGCAGAGTGTTTGTTATCAACAGACTCAAGTCATCTCTTCTAGCGCCACAGACGCATGCAAAAAATTGGCGACAAGCATGCTAACAAAAACTTGGTTAGATAACCGTCGCGGTACTTACTTCCACCTCAACGTTCGACGTGTTGTTGATGATGTTCATCAGGACAATTTTAAGCTTCTCGTGGAACTGAGCATCTGCTCTTAGCGTGCCTCGTTCCAAGTGGTACCATAAAGCATACAGATTGACCAACGTATACTCTTTTGGTGATTCAATGTTGCGCAACAACTGCTGCGTAGATGCATTAATCAAATGATGGAGCGATGAGCGTTCCCAGTTATCGCATAGGGCAGAGTACTCCCTCAACTGACTTTCGATCGTCACCGACATGATTGCACACGCGTGTGCTACTCAATTTTATGCGGGTCATTTGGACGGTCCATCGCACACGCGTGTGCTACCACCCGTACGCTTTCCTTCGACTCCGGATTTTGCTGCTGCTGGTTCATTTCAAGGTTGGCGGTACCGGCAACGGTTTGGCCAGCAGTTGGCACAGCTTGATCCGCGGGGTGGTTCTCAGTAGCTGCGTTTAGTCTATCGAGCAGGTCTGGCCTTCTGCGCAAAATGTCCTTTTTCAATAGCGCGCACTTGGCTTCCATGGGAACGGCGGGATGGAAGATGTCTTCCAGGTTTATATTTTGAGTTACTTGTAAGTGCTGGGCTGGCTGAACTAGCTCAACGGGAATGGAGTAGTAGCAGTCTTCTTGTCGAGGTTTGCTTTGGCCGTGAGAGCTATTAGTGGCATAGCCCGGCGCTGGAACGAAGGTTGGGAAGTTTTTATTGGTTCCGGCTAGTCTGAACGCGCCTATTTCGATCTGGTCTTGATTTGTGGGATCGATCACAAGTGCTACCCAGGGATCCATATGAGTTTGGTATCGCCTTTGGGTGTCGATGTCTATACCGGACAGCCAGCACTTGTACCCTGGGTGAGTATGGTACCAGCCGACTGCCGAGATCTTGCAGCCCATCTGCTCCAGTTGCATGGAGTAGTTGACCAGCCATTCATCCGTAGAGGCATCTGCAGTGATTCGCGTATCCGTGCCCTGGACAGGCAACGCCACCGCATCAATAATTTCGAAAGTCTGAGGAGAATGCTTGCCAAACACAATACCCATTACCTCCTGCTCGCCTCCTTTGTCCGCGTGCTCGATCATCTTGGTCATAGCCGCTGCTGATACTCGGACCACCTTGTATATGTCTTCGTCACTAGCTGCATGATTGTTCCGCATAGGAATTCCTGGAACCAGAATTCTCGACCGGAAATCACAGACAAGAATTCGGGCTGCGAAAAGATGTGGCCTGACACGGGCTGGTTATTCGCCTAATAACTGTGCCAAGCGTGTTATTGTCAAAACCAAAGGGTTAAATCAATGAGCAAAAAATGTTCAACACGGCTGCACCGGCAAACTCGCGTGAACGGCTAACGCCATGACCTCGACTTGTGGTCGACTTTGCAACCTGGACTTCGTATGAATTCCAAGGGAGGTTCCTTCTTCCTATCTTAGAGGGCCGCGACGGTGGTCATGGTCAGGGCTAGTACCGTAAGCGCAACGGTGCTGGTTGCGTGGCTGGCGCTGGCGGGTTCAAACGCGAGTTCATCAGGTCTAGACACTGCGATTTGTTTGAGTACGGCCGCAAGTCTGTAGCCGCCGAGTGTAACTCTCTCCTGACTCAGTTCGGAGCACCAGTCGATGTATTCGTCCGTAAGTGCGAGAGTCAGATTCTTCTTACCGTCGCTGTTTGGTGTACTAACGAGCATAGTAGAAGGATACAGTCTCGCGTGGTCGTTTTCGCCAAACTTGATTTGTTGGTCTTCTACTCTGCCTGAGGTGGCAATAAGCAGGTCTTCGTGCAGAACGGTTTCCGTTCCGGTCTCCCAGTCCCAGCCTAGGTCGACCTTCTTATCTTTAAAGAATTGCGTGGGGAACCTTGCAATCAGTTTGTCAGCTTCGTCATCAATCTGGTCAAGCGTTAGGTCCGTGGCATCCCACTGTGCGTATTGGCACATCGAATCCCATAGCCCGTGCAGATTGATCGAATCAGCCATGGCCTTGTAATTCTTAACGTTAGTCCAATCTAGCCCGATACCATTTCCACCAGCATCATTTTGGGTACACGGCACTGTGTCATCTGTGGCGCCACAAAGGGCGGGATCAAACAGGGCAATACCATGCAAAGGCTGGTGCAGATCACCCACCAGATGTGTAATGAGGCGAACGGCAAGGTCTTGAGACCATAACGTCCCACGGTTCGCATCCAAAACTCCGCCATCCGGATTGATTACGACCTTCATCGCCTCATTCAAGGTCGTATACCCATTCACATAACTAACGTTATGTAACAATGTCTCCTGCAAACTCGTCCAGGTCGCCTCTTCAAATTGCTCATCAGGCCCGTACAAGCGTATCGGCTGGTCTACGAAGTGGATGTTACTAAACACTCCGTTCCCGTCGCACCGCGTCTCCCCCTCGCAGCGCTCACTTGTAGTCTCCTTAATCTTGTCAGCCCACGTCGCTACACGTGGCAACGAAGAATAATCAGCCCAGACCGACGCCTCACGCAACAACATGTTATCCACTGTCGCAATCACATCGCTCGCACCTCCCTGCTCCAATAAACGCTTCGCAACCGCTGCAACCAACGTATGTCCACCATCCCACCACCCAAGTGCCCCTACAAAACACACCGCCAAAATCTTCATCCTCAACCACCAGAGGGAAAAAAATTCGCGCCCTAAAATATCGCGATCGATCCTGAAGCGTGCGACACACTTCACACACACTTCAAGTGGGCACGAATACACCCACCCACTCATGGCCACTCATGAGACGAAGATGGTCGGGGACTCACTCGTTCCTGAACGACTTGTCCCAACAAAAAACAGTTATTGATGGAAATGATTGTACGCCATTTCATAGTCGTCAGTAAACACTCCCTGACAACCCATGGCGACCGAATCTTCCAATGTCCTGAAACGAAGAGCTGTCCATGTCGTCAGGTATGTGCAGCGATGCAGCCATGTCATAGTGACGCAGCCGGTCGGTCAGCGCGGTTGTGTGTGTAGCTAGGTCTGTGTTGTGTTGCTTACTGTCTATCATTGATTGTCCAAGCGTGCAGCTGAATATTTCTGTTGGAGATCTCTTCAGCAAGGTCTGGGTGGGCTCGGAGTAGGTTCAAGTCAGGACCCAGGATGTCTGCGATGCAAGTGATATCAACGTGTCGGTCGTTCGTGGTCCAGAAGGAAGAGAGGTGTTGCTCTCGGTTGACGCAAGGCATCTCGGCGCTGCACGTGTCCAGGTCGTCGGTTACGGCGTGTGCGGAGCACACATGTTCGTCCGCACACGAGTAAAAGATGCGCGACTCGATTTGCTGCAGCTCCGACGGACATTTTTCGTACCATTCCTGATCCGTAATCCGCCTAGCGGAAGCCACAACAGTGGACATGTAGCCCATGCCCAGGCAGTCCTCACTACATATCTCTTCGCAGTTACCGCTCAGCCGAACCCAAACTGCCGACATCATCTCCAATCCGTTGATGCGTCCCACCGTCTCTCGTCCCACCGTCTCTCGTCCCACCGTTTTTCGTCCCGCCGTCTCTCGTCCCACCGTGTCTTCATGGATGCGGGTTCCTGCGGCGACCGCGCCAACTTTTTCTATGGCAGTAACCTCGACCTCGATGGGGCCAGTAACCTCGGCCTCGGTGGGGCCAATCACCTCGATAAAATCGGCGGGAGGTAGTTTACGAAGGACGTGGTCGTGGGTAACATGACTGGTCTCGTCCAAGAGCGCAACGAGACAAATGTTTGTGTAAAAGCCAACTCGTTTTCGAAGCCGAACAAGGTCGGGATATTCGAAAGTTTGAAGGTATATTGGAAAGGGAAATTCAAGGTCGTCTCCTCCATATTCTTCGAGCAGCACCAGCAACTCGTAAATCAAGTCAATATCTCGACGACTGGCGTGCCACATTTGATGTTTGATTTCCAGGTAGAGTCCTACAGGTTTGTCCACTGTCGAGTATTTGAACGCGAGTTTGATGAGATCTCGCACACGCGCCAGGCTCTCTCGAGGCACGCTGTTGCATTCCGGGTTCAACGTAGAACAAGCCGCGGATACTCTCTTTATTACTCGCCACGGATAGTCAGGTATATACCAATCTAGAATTGCAGCTAAAACATAACTGTGAGCTATCACTTGATTGACAAGACGTACGGAGTTCGATAAGTTGATCGCCGTGGTGTGCTTCGTATCTTACAGCTCTTATATTTCTTACTGCTGCTGACTAGAGTTTCTCCATCTTGGTTCATAATGGGATCCAGAATTTGAGTTGTCTTTTCCTTTAGCTTCTTTAGCGCTCGTGGTGAGGGAGTTCCAACACGTCCTAAGTCGGGGGAATGGGCGCAAACCAATATGCCATCACTAGTTGTAGTCACGTCACATTCCAAAAAGTCTACCTTACCAGACTTCGCGGCAGTTTCATATGCCGCTTTACTTGACTGTCTGTGCCTTGGGGTGCCGCCTCGGTGGCCGATAATCAATGGAATATTACCTGAGTGACGGCATCGTGGGTTACTCCATGCCCATGCCGAAGTAGCAACCACCAGAAGCAAGCGTAGCAGGACTATTTTGGTGATGTAACTGGACGCTGGCGCCTAGGCCTCAAGCCAATTATTATTCTCTATGCTCTCCGAAGCCTTCCCTCACGTACCACGACAAGATATTATACAACTCGTGCAAGACTACCTACTGTGGGGGAAACTGTCTCACGGCGCTCATACTGATACGGAATCTATTACTGATTTGGTAACACGCATTTTGTTCCGAACTTGGACTACACAAGATGGTCAATGTGCAGAGCACCTTGGGAACGAGGCCGCGTATCAGACGGGGAATCACATGGGGAATCAAAGGAGGACCAAGAGTCAGGAATTAGTGAGTCAGGAATTAGTGAATCAGGAAACCGAGAATCCGGAGGAAAGGGGGAATGAGGAGCTTGAGGAGGTGCTGGAGGGAGTCAGGTGTAGATTGATGCAGATGCATTCCAGTCGTAAAAATGTGTCGGCACGTGAGGGTATATCAGAGGAAGAAGTCTGCAACCATGATTGGGAGTTTTTGCATTGTTGTAGACAGTACCTGGATTGCCATCTGAAAATAGTTTTTGAGGACGAACGCTTTGTGGCTGTTAACAAGCCATGGGATTATAGGATCGACTTAAGGACAGGGGATGCGCCTAACTACATAGGGGAACCTACCTTGGCAGCTTGGTTCCAAAATCGATATGGTTACCCAGTGAGATTCTGTCATCAACTAGATTACGCAACGTCAGGAATTCTATTAATGGCCAAAGACCGGAAAAGCTGTGGCGCTGTTGGTAAGAAATTTGTAGCGAGACAAGTAGAAAAATTATACAGTGCTATTCTACTCGGTGAGCCTGATATTACTCGGGTCAGTCAACCAGCGGAAGAAGATGCTCAACTGCCAGATGGTAACAGTGTTTTACTTTCCTCCTCAGGGTGGCAGAGGGTTGAATTTGATTTAAAGGAGGACGGGTATCGTATGGTTCTCTGTGGCGACCGAAAAGAAAGTGGCGCAAAAGATGACGTAAAGAGCGATGACTGTAAGGGACAAGATGATGACTGTAAGGGACAAGATGATGACTGTAAGGGACAAGATGATGACTGTAAGGGACAAGGTGAGAGCGGGGCCAAAAAAGGGGTTAGCCATGCTTGCACTTATATGAAGATGATTCGACGGGGCAAGCTAACTGGTGAATGGTTTGAAAACGATCGCGGTAAAACCGTGACTCATGTTTACTTCAGACCAAAGACCGGAAGACGCCACCAGCTGAGAATGACCGCCTGGCTTCTTGGTGCACCCATCTTGGGAGATATGGTCTATGGAAATAGGATATACCAACAAGCCCCTACCGGCCAACCGCTTTATTCAGAGATGATGCGGACCCATGCAAGATCATACCGAATGTACCTTCACGCCAAATCGTTGAGCATGAAGCTGCCATGGTACGAGTTGAAACTCAACACCGATATCGACCCGTTACTGAACGACGGAGCAATTCAATGGGATTAATAGGGACTCAGTAGGACTCGGACTCAGTAGGACTCGGACTCAGTAGGACTCGGATTCAGTAGGACTCGGATTCAGTAGGACTCGGATTCAGCAGGACTCGGACTCAGTAGGACTCGGACTCAGTAGGACTCGGACTCGGACTCAGTGGTATTAGGCGCTCGCTCTTTTCCAACATGGGGCAGTACCTCGTTCATCCACCTCGTTCATCCACCTCGTTCATCCACTTCGTTCATCGGTGCTTGAAAAGGATTTCCCTTAGACGCCTAGAATCCGTTTGAGTAGTCATATGAGCGACCGGGGGAGGCGGCCGTCGACCCATGTCCCGACCTGACCCGTAGTTCCTTTCTCTGAGAGGGGGTAGGGCAGCAGGACTATAGCCTGGAGAGATGCCGGTCCCAGGAGAGTCCGGGCATTCTGTCGTGTAAGTTGACCTAAAACCGTAGCCAGGTGGTAGGTGGTCGGAGGTGGTCGGAGGTGGTGGGAGGTACTTTGGTTGCGGAGTTGTGGTCATGAGAGTGGGTTTTTTCTGATATACATCTTCAAGGTACGCTTTGAGTTTGTCCATGGTGAAGTTGGTTGAGGCTTGGTATAGTCGATCTAATGCGGTTTTTTCGTTGGCCAAGCATGCCAGGTATACTTCGAGATGAGCGCTGAGTTTATCGAACAAGTATTCGTCTGCTAGTTGTGCTAGTACAAGTAGACATGAGATGGTATCGTGTACAACTTTGGTAGCGAAAGGTAGAGGTACGTTGGGCTTGCCGTTGAGAACATTATTGTAGTTATGGGTCATGGCGAACCATACGAGGACGGCCATTGACTGTCTGTCGGTTTCGGGGAACTCTTGTGACCAGTTGGCTTTGGAGTTGGCGACGAGCAAACAAGTGGGCAAGTGGTATGAGTAGAAGAGCGTAAGAAAGACCTCAAAACAAACCGGGGTGGCGAAATGGGAAGCTTGTAGTCGTGGTCGTCGAGGCCTTTCTAGATGAGGTGTGGGCAGATAGGATGATTCCGAACCGGCTACTAACGAATTGGTGTGTGCTGCGACCATGGTAGCCAGACTATTGGTCGACAACTCGCCCACCGTACGTCGATCGGGCGCACTCCGCAGGGCCGCCGTCCTGGCCACGCCAGCCCGCTGGATTGCGGTAGCCGCTTTGGCGGTCGCAATTTTAAGTGCTTGAAACGAGCTGCAGAAGTACTCAGATTTGCCCGCCAGAATGACCATGTGCGCAGGCAAGATCACTGAGTCAGGCCCGCCGCACTCGAACTCAACATCCGCAAGAGACTCGTCAATGGCGAACTGGATGCACCCAAGTGTGTCAAAACAGCCCATTGGACGGGTAAATATGAAGTCACGATCCGGCGACCGAGTGAAACCCGTGGTGGCGTCAATAGAGATGATGCTGCAACCGCCAATGGGCTCTTTATGGACAGTATCGACACCGCCGACCACCAGCACCTTGTTGTCCACCAGACACACGTCATGACCCACAATGCCGTTAAAGGAGCCCTCAAGACACGTCACCTTGACGAAATCCAAGTGCGTTCCTCCCAGGCGCTGGTCCGTTCTAGTGGGGTCCGTTCTAGTGGCTGCGTTACCGGTACCGGTAGTGGCTGCAGCATTACCCGCGGTGGTTGCTGCATTACCCGCCGGGGTTGCTTTACCGGTGGTCTTGTTGTCCTCGAGTATCTTTTCGACATCTGCGATCAAAAGGGGGGCACATTCGGCGTCATTCGGGGTCTTTCCTCCTATTAGGAAGACACACTTCATGCGCGGGAGATACTTGAGCTTGGCCCCTGTTCGACAACCGACTAAATCTGAGACGGTCAGCATGACCCACCTCTCATCCTTGTACAACCACCAGTCATCAAGGATACCGCTCGCGTTCCATCCACCACCCAACAGCAAAGCAGGTCCCGGCAATACACAACCACAAACGCCCGTTCTCTCTGGGGGCCACGCTTCTGTTGTGGTTCCCGAAAGAGACACTTGGCGACATATTTTGCGCCAAACTCCGTTTCTAGTGTTAAGGACCCATAAATCACTATTGTGATGGATACCATCTCCACCTCGATACAATATCAACTGCAGCAACACGATGTGTCCGTGTGTCCGTGTGTGTCCGTGTGTGTCCGTGTGTGTGGATGATTTCGTGTTCGTTTACGCTATCATCCGTCCACTGTTCCAATACACCAAGGTTTACAGTACAAGGAACATCTCCTTTGAATACAGGCATATGCCAGGTGAATGTGGCCGAATCGAGGAACCAGAAATCGTTGTATAAAGGACCTTGATCCCGACCTCCCCATCCTCCGAAAATCAGGAGGCCTTGCACTGCTGAACATGTTCCCGAGACAGATATTGATGGCAAAACGCAAGCATGCAAGGTCGTATAAACGCCAGCGTGCCCGCTTCTTCTCTTCGGGCCAAAGGCATGGGGTTGCTTGTATAAAGTTGTTAAACCCTCGTTAGGCGAGAAGACCAAGAAATGCAAGGCAAACGTAGCTCCAACACCACCATAGATTATACAAGATGAGTTCTTGTAGGCAGACACAACATGATGCTTCCTATTCAGCAACTCACCATTAACTCTTTTCACCTTAACCAACAACCCTTTCAGACCCATTTTCAATGATCCTTCGCCCTTCTATCTCGCATTCTAAAAGGGCTTTTTTTGGGGTTCAAAGCTATCTAACTATTTAATCAAATGTTAACTCAATCCAAGAGCCCGCCCGATCGATCAAACTCTTGGAGAGTCAGTGCAGCTCGAGAGTCAGTGCAGCTCGAGAGTCAACCATTAGTACATCTCCTGGGTCAACCATTAGTACATCTCGTTTAGAGAAACCTGCAGCTAGTTTAATTTCTCCTTGATAGTTTGCATGACTTCAATTGTGTTCTTTGAGAGGTTTGGTTTCTGTAGAATCCGTTTGACCTCTTGCAATCCCGCCTTCTTGAGTTCATCCGTAACCAATACAAGTTCCCCAAAGGCATTTGCCAGACCAGCGGCAAGCTTCGGATTGAATTCATCCCAGCGTAGTACTTCGTCAGCAACGAGTTTGTATCCAATGGGTTGGTGGAATGCAAGAGGATTATTGGCAAAACTGCGGCTGAGTGCTCGTAGTCGGTTAGGGGTGGTGGAATTAGCATAAAGCGGAACTTGCTTAAGAGTCAAATACCGATCAGCACACTGTCGATTTGGCCATGTCATTTGAGCACTAAGCCAACGATCGACGAGCAGGTCATTCTCCTGATGTTCCATCAGCCAGTTGCTTAAGAGAACGCGCACATCCATGCTATTTGTAGATGCCGATAACGCAGCCATAGCTGCCGACTCGTCATTCGACTGCTTCTTGTTCAATAACTGTCGAACACCAAGGTACGTATTGCTCTCATCCAGCAACAGCAATCTTAGTAACGCATTCTTCAAACTACGACGCCCTCTGGCCTCCACACTGTGGTCAGCACCGACCTGGACAGTTGCTTCCCCAATCGTACCTGCGACAGTAAAAGTGGGCGTAATTGTAGAGGTAGGCGCGTTCGTAGACGTAGACGTACCCGTCGAGCTGTAGGTACTAGTAGACGTGTACGTACTGACTGAGGTAGTACTTGACGTAGCTGTGCCAAGTACACCAGCATCCGATGACACACCGGCATCAGTGTCCGAGCCCGGCATCACGGTGAGCGGCTCCTCTCTTTCCAAAGCCAGGTACGCGTCTCTGATCTCCTTTTCGAATCCTCTAAGCAACGCCTTACGGATAGCTCGCACCACCGTGTAGGCAGCATGTGGGTCGAAAGGCTTGAGGATGTTCTTAAGTTGCGACAACTTGGGTAATGAGAGAGTCTCCGCGAGCAGTCCTCTTTCGTTGACTCCGGCTTCCGACAGTCGTTTTACCAAGGACTTGAAAACTCGATATACGGCCGGCGAGACCTTCTTGCCCTTGCCCAACCGAGCATCGGGATTAAGGAATCGACTCACCTCGTTCGCCAACAGCTGGTTCGTCGACTTGTGTCGCACGTAGTAGTCTGTGTCGTGCATCGCCAAGAACGCCAAGTCCGAATCCGACTGGAACGGTGACACCACCACCGGAGCGCTGAATCCTCGAAGCAAAGAAACTACGGGGCGCTTCGTTGTGTCAGCCACCTGGAACTCGAACCGACTCTCCTTGTCCTTCAACACTACCAATCTCTCCTTCATCAGCATCTCGTGTGTCTCCGCGTCGAACAAAGCCATACGAATCGGAATCACCAATGCCGGCCGGGCTGTACTCGTCTTGCCATCTGTATTCTGTCCAACTGTGTTCGGCCCAATTGTGGTTGTGCTGGAAGATCCCTTACCGCGCGAGCCAGCTGGGTCTTGGCTAAGTGTGATGGAGAAGGTGCCGTTTCCGTAGAAAACGTCCAAGACTTCAACCACGGGGGTGCCCGAGGTGTTGTACCACAAGAAGAACTGGTCCAGATCCTCTTCAGTGACCAGCGCGTCTGACTGTGCATCTGGGCGCTCGTCGTCTCCTTCCAGTTCCACGCCTTCCAATTCTGCGACGAGTTTGAAGCTCGGTCGTTTCTTCGTCTGCGTGTTCGATCTTGACTCGGCCGTCCGTCCGATCGTCGTTTTTCCCGTAGTCACCCGCGCAACGGACCGGAGACTGGCTTCATCCTGCAGCCCATGCACCGCCGTCTTCATGGCGTCTCTGAAGTCCTCACATGTTGCCGCTGTGAAGTCGTTGTCGCGGAAGAACAAGTCGCACCCTCTTCGGAACCTCTGCGGACCCATCAGCGTCTCATACATACGCACCACCTCGGCCCCCTTCTCATACACTGTGAGTGTATATAAGTTCTCAACACTAGAGTAACGATTCGGCCGGATACTGTGCGACAACGCACCCGCATCTTGCGTGAATTGCACACTCTCCATGACCTCGATATCCCGCAGCCGTTTCACAGACATCTTACTACTCCCTTTCCACCCCAGGTCCTTCGACCTCACCTCCTTTGCCTCGCCCGTTAACCGCTCTTCCTCCCCTTGGTCGTGCGCTTTGTCGTGCACGTGGTCTCGCACCTGGTCGGGAGCACATTGGCCGTCGACCTGACTGTCTTCGTCGTCACTCCCTCCAGCACTGCCTCTCGCATTCCGTAGGTCGCCGGCTCGACACTCGCCGACGGCATTCAAAGCTTTGTTCACGTCCGAGCCCGTGTCGTGGGTCGCGTCTTGGGTAATGTCCTGAGTAAATAATTGATCGCGGAAGACGGTGAATCCTTCCTTGAGGGTTAGTTGGAACCAGTCGCGCACAGTCACTCGGTCGCCACTCCAGTTGTGGAAGTACTCGTGTGCAAGGACTCCACGGATTCGTTCGTACTGGTCGTCCGTCGTGAGGGCGGGGTCGGCTCGGATCAGGGCTTCATTGAAGATATTTAGACCCTTATTCTCCATAGCACCTGCATTGAAGTCGCGACAAGAAACCACGTTAAATTCACCCAAGTCGTAGTATCTCCCGAACCGTACCTCGTCCCACAGCATCGCGACCTCCACCGACTCCAACGCCCATTCCAACTGTGCCAAAGGCACTCCCTCACTTTCAGCCCAAATGCGCACCGTCACGAAGTGAGGACACGGCGCCAACGAGGAGTCGCGTCCCACACGCCCACGTGGACAACGGCCCACATAGTCCGGAGCTCCACTCGGCGCCGCTGGTACCTGCGTCACGGCCGGCGTCGTAGACACCTCCTCTGTGTCGTCCAGCTTCGTCTTCGTCGAGGACACGCGATTCGGGTCCTCTGTACTCGTCGCCACGTCCAGCCACGTAGTTGCCGACCCGTCAGTCGAAGTCGAAACGGATGCTGCAGTCGAGACCGACGGGGGCACAGTGAAGTAGACCGTGGAGGCAGATGCGGTGGAAGAAGCGGTGGAGGTGGATGAAGTAGTCCTAACGGTGGAGGCAGACGAAGTAGCGCCGGCAGTGGACGCTGGGGAACGAGTACCCATCGTCGATGTCGTTGACGTAGAACCGACAGTTGACGTAGATGAACTGGTGCCAACCTCGGAGGCGGTTGAACTAGCTTCCACAGAACCGACAGTTGACGTAGAACCGACAGTTGACGTAGAACCGACAGTTGACGTAGAACCGACAGTTGACGTAGAACCGACAGTTGA